>NW_021319612.1:237982-355654 GCF_001605985.2 Dendrobium catenatum
CCCCCCTCTTGGTAGCCTTGGGACATTAACTTAGGTTTAACAATCTATTTACTAGACTCAATAATAAGTTAGCAAACTTGTGTGCTAACTATGCTCTTTTTAGCAATTTTTATTGGGTTGACTTATCTACGAATAAGATTCCTCCTTTTATTCAATTATTAAAGGAGGAATCGATTTATGGGTACTAGTTTGTAATATCTTTCTTATTTGTTAATGCAATTGTATTGCTTTTCTCAAAAAATAGGATTAGGTCCAATTTTCTAGCTAGTTTTGAATTATTATGCATTTTTAATTTCTTTGACAATTATTCTATCGTCTTTAAGTTGCTTGGTTAGAATTTCATTTGGAGTTAATAAAAAATCCAACAACTCTCAAAATCCTAGCAATCCCTTTCCCCCACTCTTAAAGTAACGACCACTTTTAAAATTCTCACTACTCATACACCTCTCTCCTCTTTCTCTCACTAATCTAAAACTTTAAGGGAAGGAAGAAAACATACTAGCAGGGTGAAACTAGGAGCATTGCAAAGTACCAAGAGGGATTCAACAAGAGGAAGCCACGAAAGTTTATCAAAGGATGGTACTACACTAACTAAATAGTCTCCTTTGTATTAGTTAGGCTTAAGCTTTCATTAGCAATTCTTATTAACCTTGGATGACACCAAATCACCCATATTTGGCTTTGGCCAACACCTACCTCATCTCTAGGAAATGTAAGGAGAATTTATGGTGGGATTAGGGCTGATTTTAAGGGGAAAAGTTTGTCAGTGGGAGGGATTATGTGAAGAATTTTCTGAAGTAATTTTTCTTAGGTGATTTTGGGTTCCTAATTGCTGCTAGAAAATTGAGGGAGAGCCAATTCACATCTTGAACAATGAATCAATTGTGTCTTGTGTTTCTTTGATTGAAGATTATTATTTCAGTTTTATTGGTGTTGTACCTGCATACCATTATTGTTTTCTCTTAATTTTGGTGGCTATTTTTACTGTTTAGTGCTGATTTTATTCTAGTGGCTATTTTTATTGTTTGGTGCTGTTTTACGACTCTTATATTTACAAGTCGATCTAGCTATACAAATAATCTACACTTTTAAAATTATATTTAAACTTTATATTTACAACTTTACACTTTTACCAAAAAATAGACACTAACTCTAATTAAACTTATGTAAAATATAACAAACTAGAAAAGTAAGGTGCAATGCAACTAAAGTAAAGGTGTAGTGTAAGTAAATAAAAGTGCAATGCATGAATATGACATCCTAGAGTATAAGAAAGTAAACATACAAAGCACATAGATAGCCTCCAAGAAGGGTATCCAAATCACACTCAATTGTAGAAAAAGAACGCTAATCTAGTAAAAATTAGAGTCTGTTGTCCTAGCAAACAAATCAAAAGTGTGTTAAGTTGTATAGCTTAGGTATGTTTAAAAATTATTTATTTATAGGGAGATTTACATACATACCATCATATACTATTCTATTTGCATATTTAACACCTAAAACTTTAATATTACATACATACCACCCATAATTCATTTTCGTATCAAATATGAGTGTATAAATAAAATATATGAGTGGTATGAAGGAAATATGAGTGTCATATTTGATATTAAAATAATATAGGGTGGTATGTATGTAATATTAAAATTTTGGGTGTTAGATATGTAAATAGAATGATATAAAATGGTATGTATGTAAATTTTCCTTATTTATATTATCTACAATTTAAAATTATTTATTTAACAGGCCAAAGGATTTAGTATAGCTTTCAATTTTAATGATTTGGTGTTTTATATTTTATTAAAATATTTTAAATGTTTATGTTGTTTAACTTTACGTTTTAAAGAACATTTGTGATCAGGTAATTTAAACTCATATTTCTTTAAGTGGTTCTTAGAAATTCTTTTTATTGCTTCCTTTTTAAGGATCTCTATAACATGCTGCTCTTGTAACTGAGGCTTGCATTTCATACTAGGGTTTCTACATCTTAAAATATAATCTACCAGATAGTATCATGTTTCTGGTTTTCAATCACCAGTTCCATGACTGTGAAGTGATGTCTCATTCCCGCAAATCTATTTACAAATAACTTCTCTAATTCAGCAAAGGTACAGACCAATCAATTGGCAGTTCAGTATACCAATCAAATGACACTCCATATAAACTACTTACAAATTCTTAAAACAATAGTTCGTTGCTACCACCAACATTGCAACAACTAGCTCTGAAGTGCGCTAGATGCTATATTGGATTGTTCGTGCCATCAAAATTTTTAAATAGAGGCAACACGAAGCCTTTAGGATATTGTACTAAGTCATATTCTTCCGAGTAGGGGTTAGCAGTTGCGAAAGCAACTAGAGACCAACCATAACAGTGACCTCAATAGCAGACTTTTTTGTAGATGTTTAAGCAGATCTAACCATTTTAAATTGTGGTGTATTGAAAGTCAATTGCATATTCTCAAAACTGGACTAAATTTAATCAAAGCGCTTTGGCTAACATCAATGTTTAGGTTGTCAATAAAACTGAAGATTAGCTTTTCTACAATTTCTATAATTGAACAAAAATTATGTATCGGTTTCTGAACTCATTGGCTTTAAACAAAAAATTTAGGTATAGAGAAAACACTGAACTGAATTTACTAAATCCCCAAAACAGGTTTAAATTTAATGAATCTAGAGTTTAGATTGAAACTTGAAGTTATTTAAATCTAGACATTATACAAGTAAACACATGAAGCTACACTAAAAAATGTAACTAAAATGTATTACTAATGATAGGGAGAATGATTAAAACCGGAATTTAGATTTAAATTGAAAATTATCGAGTATGGAGTTTAGATTTAAATATTTACAATGATTGAAACTGGATTAGAGTTTATATTGAGATTGAATATTGAATTGAAACTAAACTTTAGATTTAAGATTTAAAATGATTGAAACTATAATTTAGATTTAGATTGAACATTTCATTGAAATTGGATTTAAGAAAATGAAGATTTACTTTAGGCAAAAAATTAATTTTAAGATAAGTCAAAGTTTAATGTTGATCAGTTTTGTTCAAGGGTGAAACGAATGAAAGAGAGAACGGAGTGAAAGATAGTTTGAACTAGCTACCAGAGTAGGCCTACTATCTATTTAAAAGTTTAGTATCCACTAAAGATAGAAAGTAGATGCTATCTACAGCGAAGTCGCCAGAAAAATCTGTGGACAAAATTAATTATGCTAAATGATTCGATTTATATTTTTATAATCAAATCTACATAATACACAACATACCATCTTAAAAGATAGACATTTGGTTCACTATCGATCTAAACATTAAAATAGAATATATTTTTATAATCAAACTCTGCATTGAAAATATACTATTCATTCCAAAGATAAAATGATATTCACTTATCATTTTGAAAATGAAATTAATCAAGGATTAAATTTTAATATGTCCATATATTTTTCTCCTATTCTACAAGACTAAACCAAAGTTTATTTTTTTGCTGAGTTCTAGGTTTCTAATAGAGACAAGCTTCTAAAATTAATTACATCCTACGACATATCTTGAGAAAACACTCAATCAAAGTGGAGAGTAGACTTTTTTCGATTTACAAAAATTGAAGTCAAGGATTTGAATTTAAACCTAATATTAATTGGGAAAAGTTCAATATTTGAACACTTTTTTTACTAGTAAAATAAAGAAAAGGTAGAGAGTACATACGATTCTAGGAAACCCAGAAACACTAACATATTCTAGGGCTTGGATTTACAATTATTAGAATTTAACTCTAGTTTAAGTTTATAATTTATTAAAACTTTGGATAAACCTCACGGGTAGAAGATATAAAAAGTATATGCAAATCTGTATTTACGTTTGCTTGGAGTGGAATGCCAGCTAATCACCTAAGCACACAATTTTAAAGTCATGATTTCCAAGTCTAATGGTGTAGGGTAAATAGCTATTTTTCTTTATGTGGAATCAAGGATTTACAATATGTTTAGAGTTCAAATGGACTTAAAAAATACAATTTTATGTGACTTTACCCTAGACTCAAAGTTTTAACTAAAATTTTAAAAATTTTCAACGTCCAAATTGTCTAGAAAAATCCGACAATATAACGGACTTTATACCACTAAGAAGTACTACGGTGGACCCGTTGCTTAGGCCCCTCATCTTTGTTGTTAGCTTGTGTGTTGGACTAGTATACATTACAAAAAAGTAAAATACATGCAAATATGCATGAATGAATAAAGGTGTTCGAATATGCAATACCAAACTATTATGTCCTAGATCTAACGCATATGTCCTTACAAAGGTAAGAGCACATACGCCACCAAAACATACGAAGCAATCTACCCCCTAATGCAATGATCTATCATCTCCCTAAATGTTATGTATTAATGTATGAATCAATGTATAAATAACTTTATTATTTATTTATAAAAAAAAATATAAAAGAATAACCCAAGCCTACTTTAAATGTAAGATAGACAAGCTCCACCATAATAAATCTAGATTTTTACACCTATAAATAATGTAGATTTAAATGTATATGCTTATTGGGTTTTCAAATCTTCTAACTCCAAATCTTCTATAGAATTCTAAAAGATAATGTCCCTAAAAAGAAAAAAAGAAAGCATTCCCTTTTGGAGTCCTACAAGTGTATATAAGCAAGCACATTTAAAATCTTTTACAACACTTTTATTTTTACAACTTGTTCTAGCTAAACAAAGAATATACACTTCACACTTTATATTTAAAACTTTACATTTTACTTCTTTAACTGTTGACCTTCGTGTTATACCCAAAAGAAACAAATATGAAATCATACCTTGACCGTCGGATCCATAATTTCTGCTGAAATCCCGATTGGAATCCTCGTATCTGTCGAAGACGTCCGCGAATCCCGCTGATTCGGCGCCGCTCTCGTCGAATCCTCCGTTATTCCCGTGAACCTGCCTCGATTGAACGACCGCAGATGTCGTTAAATACCGATCCCAAGCTCCTCCCTCCCATTCGTAGATCTCTCAAGACTTCTTCCTCTCCGACTCTTCTTCCACCCTTTTCCTCTCATCCCGAGCTCCTCCCTCTCCCTTGTCTGCTACTTCCGACTCCAGTCCGACGCACGAGCTGCTCCCATCACAGCTCCCTCGACGACTTCCCTTCCAGCCGGATCGAAAGTCACGACATTTTAATCGTAAGTAACAGCGGGAGCTCACCGTGAAGGCAACCTTCTCCCTCTCGCTCCCTCTCTGATCCCCCTCCTGTTGTTCGACTTTGCTCATTCGACGACTTTCCTTCATGCGTCATCGGAGCAGGCGACGAGAGCTCGCTGTTGAAGGTAACCATCTCCCCTTCACGCTTCTTTGGCCGAACCCGTAAGCAGAGAAGAGAGGGGGGGATTAATTTATTAAAATTGTTATTTAATATAATTAAGTATAATTAAATTAGGGTTAATTATAATTAATTATATTAAATTTTTAATTAATTATGATTAATAATAATTGGTTATAATTAATTATAATTTAATTATTTTTTTTAGTTATAATTAATTAATAATGACTTTAATTAAGTATAATTAATTAAATTTAATTATAGATTAATTAAATTAAAATTATAATTAATTACTTTAATTTTAATTAATTAGTATTAATGATAATTAATTAAGTTAATTCTAAATTAACTTTTTAATTATGATTAATTAAAATTAATTATAATTAACTTAAATTAATTATAAATATATATATAATAACCCACTTTCTTGTCTCGACTTGCGTGACAACCTCTACAACCCCACGAAGGTACGAATTTCTTTTAAACTCAGATTGTCGTTTTGAGGCCCAGTTTTCTCGTAGTTTTCCCTTAAACGGGGGAGACGCCGGGAGGCTGCCGAAATTTCGGGTGAAATGTTGCTGCACTCGTACCTGTTTGAACTCAAAAAAAGACATGCACTGGGACTAGAACTCAGATGAACTTGAACAGTGGACTTGGGATCCTAAACCAGAACCAAAACTCAAAAATGATTTCTAAAGGCCAAATTCAAATAAAATAAAATTGCAACCCAAATCCAAAGCAATTTGAACTTATAATTGAACTTGCAAGGACTTCAGAAGATCCTAAACAAGCGCTTCAACCTGTACTTTGAACTCGAACCAGATTGAAAACAAGGGACTAATAAACTTGCGCAGCTAATTCGGACTCAAGTGAACTCTAACATAAATTAAACAAGATTTCAAGAGACTTGAACTCAAGCTCGATCCGAACTTGATCTGAACAACCATACAAAGGTTCCAACTCAAACCAAAGTTCCAAGTACAACTTGCTTGATGATCAAGATGCAAGAACTACCAAGTGACGTAACCACAAGAACTGACAGTTCAATGTCAAACAAATGCAAGGGACTTTTGCAAATCATGGAAGTAAATATGCAGCATGAAATGTTTACAAATAAAGGCGGACGACACAATCAATATCATTTGATTGAAAATGAGTGCCCCGCTCTCCTACAAGACATACCACAATCAAAGTACAAGCAGGCACACTACTAACTCAAGGTGTATAAATAAAGATTGTAGTGGACTTTTACAACAGTCCCTACGAGATCGGGAGCATAGTACCTGCGAGAATACGAATGGCTGCAGAATGCACGGGTGTCCCTCCTACATATACTATTGAAATCTCCTACAACAATCCCTACGAACGCCTGTTGATTGAAGAAGGCGACATTTGAGGTCAATAGGAGGACCCACTATGCACACAACATGTAATTTGCAAGGAGAATGCAAAGAGTCTACCAAGTGTTAGGATGTCTATATATCCTATCATAAAGTAGTGGAAAATAAATGTATCTATCTTCTACAAACAAAGGAGATTTGATCTACAACAAATGTTATCACCAAATCCCACCTGAGATTGATGAAAGGTGGGTAGGATGCAAGAACAATGACACTCCTACAATCAATAACAATTCAGTGCTGATCAAATGCAGTAATTTTCCACTAACAAAGATGGTCAAATTGTAGCAAGTACAACCATCTACAGACCGTCGTGGAGGACCCATCATATGTATTAAATGTCATATACGAGCAGAATGTCAAAACACCATAATAAGTGTAAGCTCCTACGACCGAAGGAAGGAGGCTCGTTAGTGCACTACGATCCACCTACAGAATAGTGCACGACAGTCTACCTGTACAAAGCAGCGAACAACTGATCCAGAAGCTGCTACGCCACGCCACCGGATATGCAACCTCCGTACAAGCAGACAGAAGGCATCTACAAATATTTTAAAATAACCCTGCACGTGCACTGTAATTTGTATATACATAGGTACACTAAAGGAGAAAATACAATCTTAACCCGCATGGGCCCCGGCGAGCGTGTTATTGGTACAAACGTGATGTCTAGGGATGCTACACGGGTTATCAAATTTTAAACCAGATCCTCCTTAGCAGGTAAAAAGGAGTCGACAGGGTTTAATTATAAAATGCCCCCAAACCCGCATGGGCCCCGGCGAGCGTGTTATTGGTACACACGTGACGTCTAGGGATGCTGCGCGGGGTGGCAAGTGAATTTAGATTCGAACCCGATTCTCCTATGCGGATCAATAGGAGTCGACATGGTTCGAACAATCAAATAAATATACGATTGTGGAGACTGTTATATTTATCTTAATACATTCATATTAGGCCTTCAAGGCCTATAACAATGAGAATTCACTATCAAGGGCATAAAGCCTACGAAACCCGATCCTCTGTCGATAGCCCGACAGAGTTGACAAGGTTCAATCCATAAAAAGAAATGACCCCAAACACCCCGATGATGGCTGTGTTGAATGTAGATCTCAACCGGAGGAGTTCACAAATACTTTCAAATGCCTCCCAAAAGTCCATTCCAAACATCCAAAAAATCCCAAAAGTCCAAAAATATTTAAAATTGAAATAAATCCATCAAAAACTTAAAGCAAAATCCATCCACCCCCCGCAACAATTTGACGGGGCGGACAAATTCGAATAAACTCTAGCTCACAAAGAGCCAAATGCCTAGTCGAAAATATCACTAGGATCCATTCTCAAAGAATCTCTTGCCAGTAAGGACGTGATACGTGTCCTCTAACCGGCAGTTTCGCCGTCAAATGGCACTGCAGATAAACGGTTATGACCCGGGGCCCTCTGAACCGAGTGGTTTTGCCGTCAAATGGCATCACAGATAGCGGCTATGGACAGAACCAATACGCTCCTTAATGGCGTTAAATCCTTGAGACATGAATCAATAGGATATGATTGATAGGGCACAAAGCTCTCTATTAGCTAAGGTGGATTTAAAATTGTCCCCTTAGACAAACATCCAACCAAGGTCTACATGGTTCCATTGGACGAAGCAACCCATGGCTGCCGACAAGGATCCTTCTGTCGGGTTGGGTCGACTCTCCTCTGACTAAGTAGACCAGGGACCATGATGGCCCGGGATGACGGAACCATGGGATCTTGATCGGGACTATCATCCATTCCCCAACCATCCGCTTTAAGTTCCAGATGGTGAAAATTCCAGTTTTAAATATCAAACTTTTCAAACCTTTCCAAATACCCAAATCCAAACCCAATTTCCAAAATTTCATACCCATGCTGCTACTATATGCCAGATAACACGTATTTCTACGTATCTGATTGACGATTAGTCTTAATCGAAAGTTCTCTCTCATGATCGGGAGAGGTAGTTAACTATATGGGCTTGCGGCTATAGGAAACCAGAACTCAGATCATAAAGTCCTCACAAAATGAGGGAGAAATCTCTGGGTAGTGTCTTATCTACTAACTCATCTGCCTTCCAAAATTTACCTCGGAACTTATTCAGTTAAAACTCCCTCGCCGAATAAAAAAAACAGCGGGCGGAAGCCGGGGCTGAAATTTTGGAGCCCACATTAACAAAAAAGAAAATACAAACTCTAACTGAGCTTATACAAAATGCAACAAACTGGAAAAGTAAGGTGTAATATAAGGAAAGATGCAGTGCAAGCAAATAAAACTGCAATGCATGTATATGACATCCCAGAGTACTGGAAAGTAAACATACAACATATAGACACTCTACAAGCAAGGAAACCAAATCACCAAAATGCAGAAAAAGAACACCAATCTAGCATAGACTAGAATCACTTGTCCTAGCAAACAAATCTAAAGTTTGTGTTAAGCTGTGTAGCTTGAGTATGTTTTAGTTTAATTATTTATTTATATTATCTGCAACAACAACAACATCATGCCTTTCCCACACTATGTAGGGTCGGCTATATGAATCCTTTTTCTCCATTGTGTCCTAATAAAAGTCAAATTCTCATTTAAATCTAATAAAGAAAGATCATTTCTAATATTTTCTAACCAAGTCTTTTTAGGTCTATCTCTATCTCTCTTAACATAAGTCAAATCTAATACCTCAACTTCCCTAATCGGGTCATCGGAAGGCTCCCATTTTATGTGACTAAATCATCTAAGGCGAGTCTCTCTAATCTTATCTTCCATTGGAGCTACTCCAACCTTTTCACAAATATGTTCTTTTCATATCCTATCTCTAAGGGTAAAGCCACTCATTCACCTGAGCATCTTCATCTGTACAACACTTAACTTACTATTATGCTTCTCTTTTAATGGCCAACATTCGGCAACATAAAGCATTGCAAGTCTCACCACCATCTTATAGAATTTTCCCTTAAGTTTGAGGGGGACTTTTCTATCACACAACAAGCTCAATGCATTCATCCACTTCAACCATCCAACTTAAATTCTATTGATAATATCCCCATCTATTTCACCATCACTCTGAACAATAGATCCAAGAAATCTAAAATGTGTACTCTTATTAATTACTTGATCAAAGTCACAATCCCCTCACTAGGTCTATTACTGCTAAAATTAGACTCCATGTATTTAGTTTTAGATCTACTCAAGCGAAAACCTTTATACTCTAAGTTTGACGTCCATAATTCAAGTTTACCTTCAACTCCCTCTCTAGTCTTATCAACAAGAAGAATATCATCTGCAAAAAGTATAGACCAAAGATATGGGTTTAAGGTTGATCCTTGGTGTAATTCAACCGAAATAGGAAAATACTTGGTCAAACCACCTTGTCTTTGAACACAAGTAATAGCTCCTGCATACATATCTTTAATGATTTAAATATAAGTGTTATTAACTCCTTTCCTTTCAAGAACTCTCCATAGCACTTCTCTTGAAACTTTATCACATGCTTTCTCAAAATCAATAAATAATATGTAGATCCTCCTTATTCTCTCTATATTTCTCCAACAAACTTCTCAATAAATGTATGACTTCCATAGTAGACCTATCCAGCATGAATCCAAATTGATTTTAAGAAACATCGGTATCACGCCGCAACCTACGCTTCATAACTCGCTCCCATAGTTTTAAAAACCAAAGGATTTAATTTAGAATTAAATTTTAATGATTTAGTGTTTTATATTTTATTAAAATGTCTTAAGAGTAAGTTATTTAGCTTTAAGTTTTAAAGAACACTTGTGAATAATAACTAAAAAGTATTTGAAGTAAATAATTAACAAATCTTAACTCTAAATGATAGAGCAATTGCATAGAATCTTTTCTTTTAATTATGTGTTTTATTTATTTAAGTTCTAAAAAATCTTGTTAATTAAACACTACAAAGTTTGAAGCTCTAAATCAACAGTCCTAGGCTTTAAAATTAATGCTTCCCCTAAGTGATAAAACGCATCTATAATAAAAAATCTATCATATTTGAGAATGTGTATTCTTATGAAGCTTCTTGGGGTGTGGTTAAAAATGCATGAAGAAAGCAAGATTTTGGATCTGCATCGGATATTCTTCAAAGGAAAATTAATATCTCTTAAAAATTTATTTTTTTTGGAGCAAGAATAAATTGAAGGAACTGAACAATTTAAAGTCTGCGTTGCAAAAAGACATTAAGTTATCACAAGAAGAGGAAAGCATTCACAGTTTTAACCCGAATAAGCTGCTTGAATTGAGGAAGAAAATTCATGAGCTTAATATTAATCTTGCTAAACTATCAACTTGGTGGAGACAACGTACTAAATCCCAATGGTTGGAAGGAGATCAAAATTCTCATTTTTTTTCATGGTTATGCTACTACTAGAAGAAATGGAAATATGATTAATCAAATTACTATTTCTAATGTAGCTATTGAGACAGATTCTGAAGTTATTCAGTCAGCTTTTGAAAAATGTTACCTTAAGAAATGGGAAAAAAAACAATGTTTTCTTAATAATTGGCATATATTTCAATTTGATCATCAGTTAAATGAAGACTTGAAGCAGGTGTTATTAGTAGATTTTTATAAACAAGAGCTTTTATCTACTGTCATGAAGATGCACAATAATAAATCTCTTGGAAACGATGGAGTTAATGCTTGTTACTTTAAATCATTCTGTAGTATTGTAAATATTGAAGTTCGGAATGTTGTTGAGAATTTCTTTAATTCTGGTATTATGCCTGATATTTGGAAAGAAACTTTTATTGTTTTGATTCCTAAAGTTTCTAATGCATCTGAAGTGACTAAGTTTAGACTCATAAGCTTATGTCAAACAATCTATAAAATTGTGGTAGGAATGATATTAAATAGATTGAAGGAATGCCTTCCTAGGATTATTTCGGAACAATGAGGAGCATTTGTATCAGAAAGATCTATTTTTGATAATTTTCTACTGACACTGAGATTTTAAATAAATTCAGATTCTTAAAAGCATATCCTGGGTATATGTTACTCAAACTAGGCATGGAGAAAGCATATGATAGCATATGTTGGGAAACTTTAAATCATATTTTACATGTTATGGGTTTCCCTGAGAAGATTATAAACATAATTATTCAATGTATTAGCTATTGAAAATTCTCTATTGAACAAATGTTGAATGCAGATTAAGACAATGATGCCCATTATCTCTGTCTTTTTATTCTATGCTCTGAGATGCCTTCTAAAGTAATTCATGACAGAGGAAGTGATATTGGTATTAGAATTGCTCCAAATATAGCAAAGATTTCTCATATGTTGTATGTTGATGATATTCTTCTAGTAGCTGAGGACTCACAGTACAACGCTAAGTTGATCAACAAAATTCTACTGGATTACTGCAGCTGGACTGGACAAAAAATTAATCTCAAGAAATCTATGGTATTGTTTGGTAAATATGTTTCTAGCAGAAGGAAAAGAAAATTAAATAAGATTCTTAGTTATCGAGTAGTTACTGAAATTACCTATCAAGGTGTGAAGATGGCTCCAAGAAGATTAAAAGCTGTTGATTATCAACATGTTCTAAATAAGGCAATGGAAAGGCTTAATACGTTGGGTTCTCGATCTCTTTTATTGGACGAAAAAAATTTGTTGATTAAAATTGCATATTCTTCAATTCCTTCATTCATAAGGACTCGCTCTTTAGTTCCAAAGGGTATTCTATATGATATTGGCAGGTTTTGTAGAATATTTTTATGGCATAAGGAACAAGGAAGACAGGGATTGCATCATATCTCATGGAATACTCTTTGTACTTCTATTAATCAAGGTGGTCTTAGAATTCAAAGTGCTGGTGAAAGACAGGGTCCTTTAAGAGCTCGCATTGCTTGGAACATCATTCAAAATCAAAATTATCTTCTTAGTAAAAATATTGTGGCAAAATATGGTAATGATATTTGGAATGAAGATATTAGAAGAGGCTCTTCACTGGTTTGATGTACAATAAAAGATGGGGCTCGTTTTCTAAAACCTATCATCAGATGGCAAGTAACCAATGGTGCAAGAATCAATATTACAAATTATATTTGGATTCTGGATAGATGTTTAAATAAAGGGCCAACTAGTTGTAATATAAGGGATCTTCAAAATAAATTGGTGTCATTTCTTCTTTATGAAGATGGTAGATGGAAGAAGTCATTGTTAAAGAATTATTTTTCTGATGATTTAACGCAGTTAATCAATGAAATACTGATTATTTCTAATTCAGATGGAAATCAACCAAAACATTTGGTTGCTAATTCTGGTAAATCTATTATAGTGTTGGCGTATGAGGCTTCTACCATTCATTATAATGTTGGAATAAATGTTACATGGATCAGGAAATTAAAGTTAACTCCTAAGAAAGTCTTATTGTGATGGAGATTGATAAACAATGCATTACCTATTAATTTCTGGTTGAAATACAGAAAATTGCAAGATTCAATATTTTGTCCAAGAGATTGTTTGGAAATTGAAGATGTTCATCATATTTCAGTTCACTGCAAAAAGTTCAATCAAATATTTGATAAGTTGAAGCAATGGGATATTCAGTTGCCTAAATTTCATAGTTTATCTCATTGTTTGAATAATTTGGAGAAAATTATCTCATCAAATTCTGGAGCAGCCAAAATTTGCCTGTCTTCGATTTTTCATAACTGGAAAGCAAGTAATTGTTTTAAGCATGAAATTAAGGGTCCTACAACAGGTATGATTGCAGCTCATATTCTTTCTAATTCAATTCAACCACAATTAATTCCATTTGCCAAAACAGGGAAGCTAACCGGCATGTTGTGTTGTCTAAAAATTGGTATCCCCCACATACAGATTGGATTAAGTTGAATGTTGATGCTTCTCTGATATAGTTTAATGTGGCAAGTATGGCAGGAGTTTTGCGTGATTATAAAGGCAGATTCTTACTTGCTTAATATGGAAAGAAGCTATTCCATTGGGATATTTCATTATTGGAGTTACTTGTTGTTTTTTATTTCAAAAATTTAATTAAAGATTGGATGAGTGAAAAGCAAGGAATCATTATTGAAGGTATCAATGTTATCAAATTATTGCAAAATTTAATCAAGAAGATCAATCATCGGAATAAAAGCATGCAAAGATTGGATTTTTCATTTCTTGAAATTTTCCATAATGTAAATTTCCATTTTGTTTGTAGATAGTGTAATAGAGTAACTGATGTTTGTTCCCATTATGCCCTCTTAGGTGATTTTTTTTTTATGCTTTTGTTTCTAACGAACTTCCTTCAAGTTTTATTGACTTGATTAGGAAGGATTGTGATAGGATATATATCACATAGGTTTCTTATGCTTAATGTTATATGCATATCTTAAAAAAAATTTGTGAAAAACGCATCTATTATGTCTCACTGAATGTAAAGTAATACGCAGTCAAACGAGTTCTGTAACCAAATCAAATAGTCAAATGAGAGAACAAAAGTCGATACTGTCATTTGGTATGAACATTGATTAAAAAAAAATTCTTCAGCAACTGCCTAGTATGGTAGTCAAAGAATAGAAGATGTTTGAATTACAAGATGAAGTTTAGCAGACTAGGAGCAATTCTTGATCTGGTTCTTTCTTAGTTAAGGTAGTGGCCAATGTTTGTCCCAAAATTTCTATTACATGCACTTTCTTTTTTAATTAATCCTCTTTCACTTCCTTTGTAAAGAGAGGATTAGTTTCTAAGTTTGTTTATCTAGGCGTTCTCATTGTTAATTTTCCTTTTTATAAGTTATAAATTGCGAAGTGTAAATATAAAAAAGAAAAAAAAGTGATAACATATACATATAGCTTTCATGTTTACTAAAGTTGTTTATTTAAGTGTATTTTATTTATTTAATTCAATTTATTTAACTAATTTGAATTGAATTTGATCAATTATTTAGGTTTATTTATTTTTATTCAGTATTCTCTATTTTTAATTTAATTTATTTATTTTTAAAATTTAAACATTTATTTGAATTTTTATTTAAATTTAATTAACTTCTTTTAAATGTTTAAGTTCAATAATTTTTTTTTTTTTTTAAATTTTAAATTTATTTTTAATTAATTCTTTTTACTACTATTTAATTATTAATTTTGATTTATTTGAATATTATTTTATTTTATTTCATTTTTATTTAATTTTTTTTTTATTTCATTTGGATTTATTTAATTGATTTATGCTTCTTTTTTTATTATTTTCTTAGAAGATGATATTCAACAAAGGTGGATGAGATATTTTTCTAAACTTTTTAATGAAGAATGTGAAAATACAATTAACTTTAGAGACTTCATCACCCTAAATGAAAATAAAGATTTTTATTTTTTCGGCAAAAAAGTAAAACCGAAGTTAGAGAGACTTTAAAGAAAATGAATTGTGGAAAAGCTGTGGGACCTAATGATATTCCAATGGAGATGTGGAAATGCTTAAGAGATTAAAGAATTTCTTGACTTACTAAACTTTTTAATACTGTTTTGAAGACTAAAAAGATGCCAGATAAGTGGAGAATGAGTGTGTTAATTTTTATTTTTAAGAATAAAGGTGATTCACAAGAGTGCGAATTGTAGAGGAATTAAGTTAATTTATCATACTTTAAAACTATGGGAGCGAGTTATGGAGCGTAGGTTGCGGCGTGATACTAATGTTTCTCAAAATCAATTTAAATTCATGAAGGGTAGGTCTACTATGGAAGTCATACATTTATTGAGAGGTTTGATGGAGAAATATAGAGAGAATAAGGATGATCTACATATTATATTTATTGATTTAGAGAAAGCATATGACAAATTTCCAAGAGAAGTGCTATGGAGAGTTCTTGAAAAGAAATGAGTTAATAATGCTTATATTCAAATCATTAAAGATATCTATGCAAGAGCTATTACTTGTGTTCAAACACAAGGTGGTTTGACCAAGTATTTTTCTATTTCGGTTGAATTGCATCAAGGATCAACCTTAAGTCCATATCTTTTTGCTTTAGTCATGAATGTTCTCACTAGACATTTGCAAGAGAAATAACTTTAATAGAGGCAGTTAAAAAAGAGTTGAGGATAGATCCTTTAAACTTCAATAGAGGATTAATCTACCCCCAAAGCTAAGAAAGTTAGAATCCTTAGAGATGAGCTTCTTTTGCACAGAAGTAAAAGATCATCAAAAAGAAATGTTTTCTTTCTAGCCATATATAGAGGGACAACTAAATACTTAACAGGCAAAGATCCTTAAGCAAAACCAGTGCTATATTTAATAGAAATAATACGATTATTAGGAACTTTTTTTTTTTTTTTGAAATTGCCAATAGCATTAAAAAAATGTTGACCTCTGTACAATACCTAAAAGAAACAAAAATGAAATTATACCTTGACTTTCGGATCCAGAATTTCTGCTGAAATCCCGGTTGGAATCCTCTATCTGTCGAGAAACCGTCCAAATCCCCGAAATCCAGCCCGAAATCCTGCTGGAGCCGCTGGACTCGCGTCTCTTCCTAGATTTCCTGCAACGGTGCCTCGATCGAACGATCACAGGCATGGTTAAATAGAAGCCGAGCTCCTCTCCACGCTCAACTGCACAAACAAACGAAATCCTCCTCCTCCCAGACCTCTCTTCCGATCCCGACCACTGCCTGTGCCGAGCCCGATCTCAAAGAAGCAGAGAGAGAGAGAGAGAGAGAGAGAGAGAGGAAGAAGAAGCTGTCATTCTTACCTAGCCAAAGCCGATCGGAAGCGACGACGTCCAACCTCCTTCTCCGATCGAAACCCGACGTTGAACTCACCCTACCCGTCAGATCCCGAGCCTTGTCCGAACTCATGGCTGACCGAACTCCTCTTCAAGCCACTCGTGCCCCTGCTCCGACTACTTTGTGCTGATCGACTTCGTACCTCCAGCAACGACTTCCCTTTCCAGTAGAGATCGGAAGTTCCAACATTTGGATCAGAAGCAATAACGTGAGTTCACTGGCTGTGTAGGTGGCCTTCTCCCCTTCGCGCGCTTCTTCGGCTGTATCCCGTAAATCTCCCAAAGCAGAGAAAGGGGGAGGGGTTAAATAGTTTTAATTAAAATTAATTAACATTAATTTTAATTAAAATTAATGTTAATTAATTTTAATTAATAACTTATAATTAATTAGGAATCATTATAATTTTATATTATAATTAATTGTGATTAGTCATAATTAATTATGGTTAATCATGATTAATTACAAAAATAAAGTAAATGCTTCTCCCTTCCCTCGATTCACGTGCCGACCCCGCGCAGGTATAACTTCTAAACCCTAAAACTCCGAGAACCCGATTTCAACGCATTCGTCGAGAAAAAAACGACCGCCTATACATGCTTTTCTTAGCATGGTGGAAGGGAGTGCGTCCCGACACTTGCGACGAAGCGGGTAATCACCTAAATCCCTTCTTTGAAGTTCGTATCGCCTTGGAAACCCCGCCTATACATGATTTTCTTAGTGTGGTGGGAAGGGAGTCCGGTGCAATGCGTACGACGAAGCGGGGATACCCATAAGTACCCTCTTGCGGGGAAATAACTGTTTTTTCTTGCAAAATATTTTCAAAAAAGCCATACATGCTTTTCTTAGCGTGGTGGGGCATCAAAAAAATAACACGGCCGCGGTGTCTTCGAAAGAGGGCACCTACCATACACGCTTTTCTTACCGTGGTGGGAAAGGCCTAGTTTTCCGTAGTTTTCCCCTAAACGGGGGAGACGCCGGAAGGCTGCCGAAATTTTGGGTGACATAATGCTACACTTGGACTTGATTGCACTCGAAAGACGATCGAACTTGGACTCAGCTTGTGAACCTTTGAATTTGATAGAACAACGGAGAACTTGTACTTGGACTTTTGAACAAGAACTAAATGACTTAATAAAGCAATTAAACTCAAATAAAAAAAATTTATATTGAACTAAAGTCAAGCTTGGATCAATTGTGGACTTGATCTAAAATAAGAAATTGATTGGAACATTAAGACGACAAGGCTTGGACTTGAAAAAGATATAAGAGAATTTAATTGAACTCAAAAGAACAAATGCAAAGAACATTGACTTGAGATTGTAGTTTTGAACAACTACAAGAGAACTTGCACTCGGACCTATTTGAACTCAAAAGAGACATGCACTGGAACTTGAACTCAAGAATAAACAAAGAACAAATACATAGAATTTTGAACTTGATCTTAAGTTCAACAAATTTATTTGGGACTTAAACTTGCAAGCATTTGATTCGAATTCTAGCAAGCTCAATGTGACAACATGAGACTTTAACTTAGTAATTACTCCATGCTAAGTGGAGACCTAAATCTTTTTGATGGATATCAATAATCAAACAAAAAGCTTGCATATTTCAACATATCATGCTTATAATTGATTGCAATGAATGAAGCCTCTTCACAAGCAAATATTGAATAAAGAATGATATGTCCATAATCGACAGCAAAGAATGACATTGAAGTATCAAAGGATCAACATGTCAATCAACATACAAATATCAATGAAGGAAGCTACACACAAAATACAAGCTATGTTCAAAGGCAATAAAAGATCCAATGATTCATTAGCCAATACATGTGAAGGGATGTAAATTCTTTTTGACAGTGAGGCGAGCCACATGTTGAGGATGATGATCAGCATGTTATGTTTGTATAATTTATACAAAAGATACAACAATCCTCACAAATAATGTGGTCTCCTACCAACAAGTTCATTGTAATATATGATGAATATTGGGGCACCCCTATAATTAATGTCAATCCATTCTGATGATCAAGGTTTGGCAAATGTGTTGTTAAAAGACAATACAAATCTTGGTAATCTAAACTCACAGCGACAAGTAGAGAGTACATACACTACTCCAACTACGTCAAGAGCTACAACGATCATTTTTGGGATGAACATCTTGACATCAGCAAGGGCATAATCATCCAAGGTTAAGAAGATTGATTCTTTATGTAAGACAATAACAGAAAATGAGAATGAAAGGGTGTATAATGCATGGTATGCAAGAACTCAATAATCATTTGATGGCAAGCAAGAATTAACAAAGAATTGAGAAGGACATGTGATCTATTTGCAAGCAAATGCACATGAATATTTCAATAAACATCTGCAGTTCATATGAAAGATCATTCATTCGCAAATAATAATGAAGAAATCTACCTACATACATGTAGCAATGGTGGATGTACTACACGAGCCAAATACCAAAACAAAGTGCATAAATAATATGACAGATACAAGCTCCCACGATCTTCTGCTCTGCTGCGAATATTACATACAATCTATGAACAAATGTCAAACAACTGCAACGAATACAAGTATTTACAAACAAGGCAGGAGATTAGTTAGTGTACTATGATCCACCTGCAGAAAGCAACGAGTAGTGCACGACAGTCTACCTGTATAAAGTAACAAACATTTCAATTTAGAAGCTGTTACGCCACGCCACTGGATCTGCAACATTCGTACAAGCAGACAGAAGGCGTCCACAACTACAACGCCACGCCACCGAATCTGCAACACTCATACGAGAAGACAGAAGGCATCCACAAGACTATAATGCCACGCCACCGGATCCGCAACTTCTATGCAAGCGGACAGAAGGCGTCTACAAATACTTTCAAAATACCCCTATACGTGCACCATAGTTTGTATACACATACGTACACTAAAAGGGGTAAAATCAATCAAGAACCCGCATGGGCCCCGACGAGCGTGTTATTGGTACACACTGACGTCTAGGGATGCTACGTGGGTCAATAAATCTGAACCCGATCCTCCTAAGCAGTTAAATAGGAGTCGACAAATTTCAATCAATAATTATAAAATGTCCCCCAAACACCCGCAAGGGCCCCGGCGAGCGTGTTATTGATACAAACGTGACGTCTAAGGATACTGTGCGAGTCAACAAGTGAATTCAAGTTCGAATCCGATCCTTCTATACGGATCAATAGAAGTCGACAAGATTTCAACCATCAAACAAATACATAGTTATAGCAGCCGGTGTATTTATATTTCTACATTCATATTAGGCCTTCAAGGACTAAAATTAATAGAATTCACTAATAAATGCATAAAACCTACGAAATTGATCCTCTGTCGACATCCAGACGGAGTTGACAATGTTCAAACTACAAATGGAAATGCTTCCAAACACCCCGATGATGTCCGTGTTGAATGTTTATCTCAACCGGAGGGGTTCACAAACATTTTCAAATTTCTCCCAAATATCCAAATGCCTATCAAAATCCAAAACTCAACAAAAATACCAAAATCCAAAAAAAAACTCAAATCCAAAAATCCAGAAAAAATATTTAAAATTTGAAATCCAATCATTAAATGCTTGAAGCAAAATCCATCCGCCCTCCGCAATAGTTTGCTGGGGTGGACAAGTTGAAAACTACTTAAGCTAACACAGAGCCAAATGCCTAGTCAAAAATATTACTAGTATTCATTCTCAAACAATCTCCTGCCAGCAAGAAAGTGGTACGTGTCCTCTAACCGACGATTTTGCTGTCAAATGGCACCGCAGGATAAACGGTTATGACCCGGGGCCTTCTGAACCGAGTGGTTTTGCCGCCAAATGGCACCACGAAATACCGGTTATGGCCATCGTCAATACGTTCCTTATTGGCATCAAATCCTTGAGATATGAATCAATAGGATATGATCGACGAGGGACCATGATGGCCCGGGACGACGGAACCATGGGATCTTGATCGAGTCTATCATCCATTCCCCCACCATCCGCTTTAAGTGCTAGGTGGTGAAATTTTATATTTTAAATATAAAACTTTTCAAACCTTTTCAAATACCCAAATCCAAACCCAATTTCCAAAATTTCATACCCATGCTGCTATTATATGCCAGATAACACGTATATTCTACATATCTGATTGACGACTAGCCTTAATCGAAAGTTCTCTCTCGTGATCGAGAGGGGTAATTAACTATAGGGGATTGCGCCTATAGGAAACCAGAACTCAGATCATAAAGTCCTCGCAAAATGAGGGCAAAATCTCTGGGTAGTGTCTTATCAACAAACCCATCTGCCTTCCAAAATTTATCCCGGAAGTTATTCAGTTAAAACTCCCTCGCCGAATAAAAAGAAAAGCAAGCGAGGAGGACGAGGCCGAATTTTCGGAGCCCACAAAAAAGACTATTACAAACTAGTTGTGATAGATAACTTGTCACAATCCTCCTTACGCAAATAAAGAAAGCCCGGAGGAATCTTATTACAATGTAGATCTTCACAAAAAAAATCTCCTAATAAAGCAAAATTAGCATAGAAATCGACTAACTTATTACATTCCCTATGAGCAAAATGAAATAAAAAATTCCCAACATCCTTCAAGAAAGACAAGTCTTCCACCGAGTTGTTGTCCCATTTATTAAAAGCTTTATCCAATGAATTTTGAAGATACTTAATGACATTGTAATTATCTCCTTCAATAATAATCCCTTTTGCCTAAAATTTCCAATCTTGAAGAACATTCTTCAAAGCTCGGATAGCCAATAGCTCCAAAAAACCAATGTCCCAATGTATGAATTTGAACCCAAAGGCAAATAGAAATCTGCCCTTATGGCCTCTAAAAACTTTAGCAATTCCAACTTCATTTGAGTTTAAAAGTGCCGCATCAAAGTTGCCTTTAATCCACTCGGGTGGAGGAGGGTGCCAAGAAGAAATAGACAGCTTCTAAAGCTTATTAACACCCCAGTGATCCGAGAAGATAATACAACTTGATGAAGAAAGAGCAATATTAATAGCACTTGAAGCCATATACCCCACACCGAGCTCTTGTTGCCATGTATGACATTATTCCTATTTTTCCAAGAAAAATAAACAGCGGAACAAAATAGATTAGCCATAAAAGGATTGGAATTTGTTAGCAGCTTCAGTTTCCTTATACAATCTGAGAAAGAAGAAAACTTTTGCAATTTGAATCCCCGCATATTCAGCAAATCTATCAAATGAATCAGCTTTTTCACATAATACTGCAACATGTTATATACTTCCTGCTGCAATACAACCCCTCGGGCAACTGTTAACCTGTAGTAATCTTCTAAACATAAGAAAGTCACACGTTGGAATAGCATTATTTAACAATCTCCATCAAAAACATTCAACTCGTGGAGAAAAATTAATTAATTTCAACTATTTCCATTGAAAGCTTTTAGCAAAAACAGGGGAATTCACCTTATTAGCCAATGAAGGCAATGATTTGCCCGAAAACCTGAACATAAGTTCCATAGTATCAACTTCCTCCTCCTTAACGATCTGCACTTATAAAATCAACTCAACCAGATCAGTTCCAAAATACTTAACAAGCTCCCCTTGATCCCATTCTCCTTCTTTAATAAAATTATCAAGAGAAGGAAAATCCTCCTCCATGACATTAATAAATGTAGGCCACATTGAAAGACTTCTATTAAGAAGCCACGCATTTATTAAAGTATCAATAGAAGAACCAGAAGCTATCTTCCATTTAATCAAATGCCAGAGAGATTGAACTCCTTTCAACAAAATTTTCCAAGTGGAAGAGTTCTTTTTCCTGCCATTGTTCCAAATATTATTCCCATATTTCGCTCTTAATGTTCTATAAAGCAATGAATCAGATTCTTTAATGAATTCCCAAGAAAATTTAACTCTTAGTGGCCCAACAATAGATACAATTGAATGAATCCCCCTTCATCCTTCCTCCCAAGGTTTGCAAAGGACATCCCAAGCTACATAATGCATATTTTGAACATTTCCAGGTTTATTCCATATAAAATATCTACACATCTTCCCTAATTTTTTCAAAATGCTTAGAGGAACCAATGAATGGGAAACATAAAAAACCAGAATAGCAAGCATCATAGATTTGATCAAAACAAGCTTCCCAGGTAATGAGAAAAACTTGTTTCCCCATCCATTCATCCTACTAGCTGCTTTCTCTAGAATAAAAAGATAATAAGAGGAAACTAAGCTTCTCATGCATAATTTGATACCCAGGTATTTCAATTCATTTACTTCCTTATAATTAAAAATCTTTGAAATGATCCTTCTCTTGGCTCGATCAACCGAATTCCCAAATACAATTGAAGATTTATTTAAATTTATTGTTTGATCGATCCAATTGCAATAATCAGAAATAATCCTCCTTAACTTTCTCAAATACATAGATTTTGCCTCAGAGAACAACAGCACATCATCTGCATATAGTAGGTGGAAAATCTTAGGAGCCGAGGCAGCTACTTTGATGCCCAATTCCTTACCATTATGAAAAAAACAATTTGAAAAGAGTTGGGAGCACAAAATAGATAAATAAGGAGATAGAGGACATCCTTGTCTAAATCCGCTTTTAGCTTCAATCCACTCTGATTTAGTGCCATTGAAAAGGATAGAGAAGCTAGAATCTATAACATCCAAAAGATTTGAAAAACCCATTGGAAAACCAAAATGAGCCAACACTTGCTTCAAAGAAGTCCAAGACATACAATCATAGGTTTGTCCCATATCTATTTTTAGAACCACCATTCCTTTTTTAGATTTGGAAAATCTAAATTTATAAAATACTTCTTGTACCAAAAGGATATGTTCAGATAAGGATATTCCTCTTAAAAAGGTAGCTTGACTCTCCGAAATCAGATTATTGATCACAATAGCTAGTCTATTTAATAAAACTTTTGCAATAATTTTATAAATAGACAAACATAAGCTTATAGGATGAAAGTTAGAAGGATCTACCGGGTTTTGAACCTTAGGAATACAAGTGTTCTTTCCACTTGAAGCTCATAGTGCCTGAAGAAGCGAAATGTAAAAAAGCATTGCAAACATCTTGCCCAATTAGTTTCCAATATGATTTGATGAAGGAATATGAAATGTCATCCACACCAGGCGAAATGTTCCTTCCAAGGCTCATAATCACCTTTTCAATCTCTTCAAAGGAATAATCAGCATTCAAAATATTTGAATCTTCCAAACTTAAGGAATGAATAGGCTTCGGCCACCAAGTTAACATACAGCTCCTTTCACTCCCTTTTTGAGAAAAGAAATTGAGAAATGTTTCTTCTATAACATTCTGATCTTCCACCATCTCACCAACTTCATTCTTCACTTGTTTTACAAAATTCTTATTCCTCCTACCATTAGCAAAAGCATGAAAAAATTTTGAGTTGATGTCACCTTCCTTCAACCATTTGACCTTCACCCTTTGTCTCCACCAAGTGTTTAACCGAGCAAGAGTGACATTTAGATCATGAACTTTAGCTCTGAGTAACAAACGAACATCATCTGAATTGCCTTCAGCATTTGTTTCCACGATTTGCAATTCATCCACCTCCTTTTTGAGCTTCTCCTTTAACTCCAAAAGATTTTGATGTTTAGCTCTACTCCAAAAGAATAGAGCTCTTAACACCCTATGAAATTTCATATTCAACCTCTCCATAGGATCACCTCCAATTGTTTTGCTCCAAGATTTTTGCACCACACCAAAAGAAGCAGGGTACGACAGCCATACATCTTCAAACCTTATAATCTTGGTTTTCTGAAATTCTTTATTAAAAATCTGTAATAAAATTCGACATTGGTCGAATGCCATCCGAGCCAAATGCCTATTAGCTGCTTGAGGAACCAATTCAAAAGCTTTAGAGTTAAGTAAACACCTGTCTAGTCTTTCCCAAATTCGAGCATTCCCGCCTTTGTTGTTACACCAAGTATATTTTGGGCCTATAATTCCCGCATCATGATAATCAAAATCATTCATAAAAGAATTCATCTCTTAGGAGCAAGAGAGAATTTAAATTTTGTCCACCTCTTTTTTCTTCTTGAGATAAAATACAGTTAAAGTCACCACCGATCACATATGGCATATTCAATGAGGAATGCAAGCACAAACACTCCCAAAGATTTCTTCTACTGTACACATCTCTACCGCCATAAACAGTAGATATTAACCAATAACCTTTGCTAACAATATTTAGCTTCCCTATCACACTTTGAACAGAAGCTTCAATCAAAGAAAAAGCTTCCAAATTAGATCTCTCCATCACCATAATTCCTCCAGACATCTCTCCTAATGGAGACAAAAAAATCCCAATCTTTGCCCATACAATTACCAAAATCATATTTATCCGTAGTAGAAATTGTCTCCCCTATGCCGACAAAGATAACATCCCAATCTTTAACCACCTCCTTTAAATATATGAGGAACCTAGTTGGAAACAATAAAGCAGCTCTTATTTTTATTCACAAAAAGATCACTACACTTTTCAAACCTATTTAAAAACCACTTGAGTCTATTAACCCGATTAATCGAAGCAATAGAAAAGATAATAACATCAGCAGCAAAACATAAATAGGAAATAGGAAAACCACCCAAAGTTCTATATAAATTGTGAGGAAAATTTTCATAGAGATTGGTAATGCCTCTAGACATATACTCTATGGCTATAATAAAGAGGATAGGAGAGATAGGATCACCTTGTCTCAACCCATGAGAGGACTTAAAAAAACTATGACTTTTTCCATTAATAATAATAGAAAAAAAAAAAGAGTTTTCAATAGACTGTTTAATAAGGTTAACAAAAACAGGATTAAAACCAAACAAATGCAAAATATGGTAAAGAAATTCTCAGTTGATATTATCATAGGGTTTAGTAATATCCAATATAATGATAATATTACCCCCAGGCACCTTACATCTAAATCATGCAACATTTCTTGAGCCAATAGAATATTATCTGAAATAGATCTCTCTTTAATAAAGTCGGTTTGATTAGGAACAATAATTCTCGGAAGCAAAGGAGCAAGGCGGATCATAAGAATTTTAAAGATCACTTTACTAAAGAATGTAAAAAGACTAATCGGCCTAAAGTGATTCCAATAAGAAGCCCCATTATTTTTAGGAATAAGAACAATAGAGATAGAAGAGAAGAACTTAGGCATAGGGTTGCTAGCAAAGAAGTCTAAAATTGAATTAAAAAGATCAATGTTCACAATGTCCCAAGCGCTTTAAAAAGCATAATAGTGTAGCCATTAGGACCAGCAACAGAATCAGAATTCAAATTAAAAACCGTGTTCTTAATTTCCTCTATAGAAGGGAGAATAGTAAGAGACAAATTATCCTCCTGGTTAATGATAAGCGGAATAAGACTAGGATTACAATGCATGAGACTGAAGTTGTTATTAAACAAGTTATTAAAAAATTCCACACCAGAGATAGCAATTTCCCCAGGATCTTCGGTAAACAAACCATCAACTCGAGCAATTTTATAAATCCAGTTTCTAGCTCTATTTCTCTTAACTAACGCATGAAAATACTTATAGGAAATACTTGAGTTCACAAGTAATCCAACCCTAGCAATAATTGGTAAAAACAACGAGAATAATACAAAAATATGGAAGAAATCAATCCAAAATAATAGATTACAATAATGTAATCAAAGCAAAGCAAAAATAAGCAAGATACAATTTATCCTCAATTCAAGAGGATGATTGTTCTCTCCCAATCTCTAGACGACGATTCTAGAGCCCAAGACGCCAAGGAAACTTCAAGAGGAACAAATCAAAGCCTAACCCTAACTCTAAAACACCTCATGCTATTTAATACATAAACGTTCTAAATCCAAACTCCCTCTAAAACCCTAGCTGTCCCCCTCCTTTCTCCTTTTGGATTTAATTTTAATAGTGGAACCCACTATTGTGGGCGGCAAAGAGGGGATGCGATATTAGTCTGCCTCCTATAGACCAAAATCGGCCCTAGGTGGGCCAATTCAAGAGGAACCAGCCTAACAATACCTCTCTTCCAAAAAATCACCTTGTCTTCAAGATGAAAACAAGGAAATTGATGTTTCACCCTCTAGTAGGGCTCCTACATGGCATCAAAGTCAAGAAGATTCTTCCACTTGAACAGCACTTTCTTAGTTCCATCTTTTTTCTGGAAAAACCACCGGTTAGAGAATCGTACCACATCCTTAATGGCAGGAGATTATTTGAGAATGGATCTTAGTGATATTTTCGACTAGGCACTAGCTCTATATGATCTGAAGTAAATTTTAATTTGTCCACCCCAGCAAACTGTTTCAGATGTTAGATGGATTTTGCTTTAAGTATGGATGGATTTATTTCATTTTTAAATATATAGATTTTGAGATTTGTGGAGTTTGGATTATATGGGTATTTGTGTGTAGCTTGCAAGTATTTTGAAAGTATTGATGAACCCCTCCGGTTGATATTTACTTCAATACGGTCATCATTGGGGTGTCTTTGAAGTCTTTTGCATTTGAAAATATTTTCATCTTGTGGATGAACCTTGTCAACTCTGTTGAGCTGTCAACAAAAAATCGGGTTTCTCGAGGTTCATGTCTTTTTTTAGTGAATTCTTATTGTTATAGGTCTTAAAGATCTAATATGAATGTATTAAAACAAATACATCGGTCGTCACAACCATGTATTTATTTAATTGTTCGAACCATGTCGACTCCTATTGATCCGCATAGGAGGATCGGGTTTGAATCTGAATTCATTTATTAACTAACGCAGCATCCCTAGACGTCACGTGTGTACCAATAATACACTCGTCGGGGCACATGCGGGTGTTGTGATTGCATTCACCCCTTGTGTACCTATGTGTATACAAACTATGGTGCACGTGCGGGGGTACTTTGAAAGTATTTGTAGGCGCCTTCTATCTGCTTGCATAGAAGTTGCAGATTCGGTGGCACGGCGTAGCAGCTTCTGAATAGAATTGTTTGCTTCTTTATACAGGTAGACTATCGTGCACTAATCGTTGCTTTCTGCAGGTGGATCGTAGTGCACTAGCTAATCTCCTGCTTTCACCGTAAATGCATGTAGATGGATCACTGTGTGCATGATGGACCTTTTACAGTCACTTGTGGGTACACTATAATTCCTTCTAACATCTATGATCTTTCATTAGTATTTGCACCTAGATATAGTAAAAGCTATCATTCTTTCTTGCATGAAGATCAAGCTCTTTCTCCCATGACCTTCTTTACTTAAAGATCACATTATACTTGCAACATGTATGAAGAACATGGGAATATTTGTGGTCATGCTTGCTTACGAACCCACTATCATATGTACCAATTTCTTTTATTTGCAAGAGGACAATTATATTTGCTCATATGATTGATATACACATCAACTTTCATTATCTTTATATGGTTCATAAGACGTTCTTTTGGATGCATTTGAATGATTATAACTTTTGACATCTTCGTTTAGATCTTGTGATCATTGCTTCAAGGTTGAATTCAATTCCTCGTTTATTATTGATTGATTCTTCCAGGTAAATTATGTTTGGAACTTTGTTTAACAACAACCTCTTGCTTGTAGGAGACTGAGATATTTGCTAGCAGTTTAACTTGCTGGTTGTAAAAGCATCTTGGCCTCTAGTAGATTGTAGGGATGCCTCAATATTTGCTTATATATGAGTGTTCTTCATTCTCATTTAAGATTTGATTTGATTGAATGTTCGAGCCACCATATCACATTCAAATCCAAGCTCCCTTGTAGTTCATTTGACTTTGATATTTTTCTTTGATGTATCTCTTAAAGTAGGATCGATGTTGGTGATAGAGATGGAGTTCCCTTCTATAAGACTCAAGTTCTATTATTATTTTTTTTGTATGTGTTTGTGTCCAAATTCCATTCATGCCTGAGTTCAAACTCAGTATGAGTCTTCTACATTCATTCAAGTTCTTTGTGACATAATTTGACTTGAATTCTTATGGATCATCTATTCCAAACTGAGCATAGTTCATTATCAAAACCCACTTGATATTGCATGGTTCAAGTTCAAATCATATTATTTACATCAAAGCAAAGTTTCTTATTCCTCATATCAAGTTCAGGTCCAAGTTCTATTCATTAATGTTTTTTTGGATGCTCAAGATTTTTGATCATTACATTGACCTTTCAAAACATGTTCATTTGAATCCACTTTCACAAGTCCCTGCTTGAGTTCGAGCATTAAACTCAAGTCTGATCTACAAAATAAATCTGATACTATGATAAGAATGAATATCTTAATTAAGAAAATTATGAAATTTATTCATCAGCATGCTAAAATTATCTATGAGATAGAGAATTACAAGATAATAAAGAAAATTTTCACTTCTAAACTCAATTTCAATTTGAAATATATTTTAGTTCAAAGAAAGAAATTACTCAACATATGGGATGAGATAGAGAGGTCATACTCTTTTATGAATCATCACTATAAAGAGAGTAAAGCTAGAAGAAGCAAGGGAGCCAAAATAACTCAAAATCATCCTCTTTTTTTATTGATTAATCATTAATAGAAGGGAGAACAAAGTCCTTTAGCGTAAGTGCTGGAAGGGGGGTCTGTCTTCCCTTCTAAGGTTACACCTATCTTTTCTCTTTCATATATTTTTTAAGTACAAGTAAGAGAAGAAAAAGAAATATGCTCATCTGGCACTACAACAGAAAAGGTAAAAGAAGAAATGGGTGCTAGCAAAGAAACTGTAGCAGCAACTATCGACTTGGCCTAGGGAGGCCTCCTCTCAACTGTCTTTGAACTCTGTACAGCTTGCTCAATCATCTACTAGGTCTTCTTGGAAATTGCTAACTGCCACTCTCCCTCAGAACTGCAAGGTGACCTGCTACTACTGCCCTGACTGTAGCTCTGACTATCATTGTGGCTGGTATTATGGCTGGGACTAGAGATCATCTGAACTGTCTGAGTAGCCTTGCCCGGAGGCTGCACTAAATCACTGTCTTGGAGATGGATCTTCCGGCTGGCCATCAACCTCTCAATCTTAACCTTAAACATAAAATAATCTTCAATTGTATGCCAAATATGTCAGTGAAAGGGGCAATATAGTGGATGTTCTGTTTGTCTTTCTTCATCCACCTTTTTATTAAATGGGAATGTTAAGATATCTTTCTTATGCTTTCTCTTTTAAAGGAATATTCATTGTTAAGTCTCTCCTGTAAAGACGGTTGACTCTATAAGGTCTTATAAGGAGGACTGGACTACTGAGTCTGTGGTCGTGGTGGAGGTGAACTGCTCATGGGCTTTTTGCCCTTATCTGGTGGCCCATAGGTACTGTGTACATCCTCTTTCCTAGGAGGAGGTGTCTTGAAGACTCTTACCGCTGAGGTCTACGTGAAGGCTGACTCTCAACCTTAGGATGGATTGCATAGGGTATGCTGTCCTGTAAACTGATAACCTTCGTCAACAACTTTTGGATGGTTCTAATGCTGTATCCCTTAAGATAGTGTGCTATCGGAGAAATAAAAGGTCGTAACATTTTTAGCATAGTAAGCTTGCATGAAGCAATTCAAGTTGGGATTCAGAGACCCACACAACAATATGTATCAGCTTCCATGTTATTGCTAAATTGCACCATAGGTATAGTATTAAAAATCACAATAGAGAGGATCCCAGGATTGCCCCCCGAACCATTAATAATGAAGGAGAATGGAGTAAGACTATTAAAAAATTATGCAACATGCTTCTCTATCTTCAAAACGTAGACCTCTTTTATCTAAATTCTGATTATTTACTTCATTCAGAGAGAATATTAATATTAATACTGTGATTGTAATTAATAGATTGATATGAGTTGAATAGACGATAAGATTGAATGAAATTTATTTGGTGATAAAGATCAATTGACTAACTTATTAAGTAGAGTTTATGATGAAAGAATGAAATAGAACTGACTAAGATATGATATGATATAGACTGATTATGCTAATTCTTTTATAATTTATAATTTCACCATAGCCAACTAGTTGTCCTAAACAATAAAGAATACACATCAAAAGAGTATATACCGAATATTTCATTCAAAATAATTAGATCACATTAGTCCAGATTATTATGATCGCAACAAAAAAATATCATATGAACTATGAAAAAATATCATACTGAGTTGTGCCATATAAATTTCCACCAAGAGATCGTAACATTTTTAGCATAGTAAGCTTGCATGAAGCAATTCAAGTTAGGATTCAGAGAACCACACAACAATATGTATCAGCTTCCATGTTATTGCTAAACTGCACCATAGGTATAGTATAAAAAATCACAATAAAGAGGATCCCATGATTGCACCCCGAACCATTAATAATGAAGGAGAAGGGAGTAAGACAATTAAAAAGATATGCAACATGCTTCTCTATCTTCAAAACTCGGATCTCTTTTATCTGAATGTTGATTATTTACTTCATTCAGAGGGAACAAGTCTTATGTCCCCTGCAGTACTTTGAGTTCAATCAAGTTCAAGCCTTATCGACTTAATGTTCAAATAAAGTTCTTGCTTAAGTTCAGGTAGTTCAAGCTCTCGATGAACCTCTTCCATTCATTTGAGTCCCCTGTGGTCCAACTAAAGTTCTTTGCTTGAGTTCAAAATATCAAGCTCAAGTTCTATGTCCACAAGTTTGAGTTCACCTCGTCTTAATATTCAAATGAAGTTTCATTATTACTTAAGTTCAAATTCATTTGAAATTTGAGTTCACTAAGTTCATTGCATCCAATTCAAGTCCAAACTCATAAGTCTCTCATTGTTCTTTAGAGTTCAATCAAGTTCAGGTACGGCCTCGTGTTCACCCAAAATTTTGGCAACCTCCCGGCGTCTCCCCCATTTAGGGGAAAACTACGATAAACTAGGCCTTTCCCACCACGCGTAATAAAGGCGTGTGTGGTAGGTGTCCTTGGATGAGGACACAGCGGCCGTGATTTTTCTTCCCACCACTCGCAATAAAGGCGTGTATGGGGCCTTTGATAGTACCTATTTAAAAAAGTCATAATTTCCTTTCCCCCCGCTCGGGGGTGCTTATAAGTGACCCCGTGTATAGGCGGATTTCCGGTGCTCCACAAACATTGAAGTAGGGTTTAGGTGATTGCCCACCTCATCGTAGGCGTCGGACCGGGGTTCCATCCCACCACGCACAATAAAGGTGTGTATGGCAATTTTTAGGTACACCGCAAACAATGAAAACAGGCTCTGTAGTTTAAGGAGATTACTCGCCTCGTCGTAAGTGCCGCACTAGGGTCCCATCCCACCACGCACAATAAAGGCATGTATGGGTGATTTTTCGGTCCGCCGCTAACTCCGAGAGCGAGAATCTAAGTTTAGCAAAATTCATATCTTCGCAGGGTTGACGATGTTGGCTCGGGGATCGAGGGAGAGAGAGAGGGATTTCTATATTTTTTCTTTTCTTTCAATAAATAATTTTTTAATTAAGATTAAAGAATAATTAAATAGAGTTAATTGAAATTAATCTCAATTAATAATCAATTTTAAATATTTATAATTAATAACAATTAATTATGAATAATCATAATTAATTACATAGGAATTACGTATGATTTGAGCCAAATTTTGTTAGATCTTGAATGGACTCTAATAGCCCGTAAACCTCATGGCCAAATAAATCCTCCTTTTTCCTCATTGCAAGGCAGATTTACGAGATTTAGCTGAGGAAGCGCGGGAAAGGGAGAAAGATACCTTCATAGCCGGCGAGCTCTCGTGTTATCTCCACTCAAAATGTCGTAACTTCCAATTCGAACAGGAAGGAGGGAGGCGGAGTCAGGAATGAGATTGGAGCCGGGTCGGGTTCGGAATGTCGAGAGGCGGCTCCAGCTGGGTGTTGGCTTCAGGTAAGAAGAACTCTTTCAATCTCCCTCTCTCTCTCTGCGTCTAGACCGGGAGGAGCAAGGGCTTCGGGATGGAGATCGGAGAGGCTTTGATCGGAAAAGGAGGGAGGAGGGAGATTGGGAAGCAGAGGAGTTCGGTTAAGGAAAGTGGAACGAGCGATCCAGTAACGAGAGCTTTGCTCTCATTTTATAGATGCGAAGGGAAGCTTTGTCGAGGCGAGATTCCAGGAAACGATGTGAACAAGGCCGAATCGGCGCGATTTCGGCAAGATTTTGAGGATCCGACGGGTATACGGTATGCATGCTACGATCTTTTGGCTTTTACATAGAGGTCAATAAATACCCACCAACAAATGTGATACGCGTCTAGCGAATCACGTTTGTTGTATGATGATTGACCTTGTGGATCTCTAAATATTTATTCTAGATGCCACACTAGGGCTTTCATTTAGTGGATCTCCATAAACTTGTTTGGATGTCACACTAAGATTTTCATTTTGTAGATCTCCAAAAGTCAACCTCTGTTCCTTTACATATTTTTAGATTCACTTGTAATCTTCAATATAGTTGATATTTTTGCTCTTGGTCAAGTAGATAGAAGACTTTGTATTTGGGTCAATAAAGCTTCACTTTGTAGATTGACGGTAACAGATAACATCGCCACCATTTATTTCTAGCATTTCTGTATCATTTGAAATTTATCTGGTCTTTGCACATTCATCAGTCGATGGGATTTTGCTGCCTTAGGCTCTCCATAGTTGCTTTCGGGTTCAGGTACACTTTCTCCCCTTCTTAGTTTTGATTTTGTGCTTGTACTCACAATGCTTTGTATTTTGTACAGGCTACTACAGGAAGAACATCCAAGCTTCATCCAGTTTAGTACCTCAGTAGGCTTAAATTTTGATATGTTTTTACTTTTGTTGTACTGTTCTTTTTCTTTCTTTTGCTGTTCACTGACATTTTCTATTGCTCTACGCAGGCTTCAAGATGAACGGAATGCTTTTTTGTGAGCCACTTCGGGAGACCTCTGCTTCATGTATAACTTTCCTTTTGTAATTTTACATATATTGCATGATGTTTTCTTCTTTCTTACTGACACTTCTTAATACTTTGTGCAGGTCCCAGAAGTGCAGAATATCTGGTCTTTGGAAGGAGCAGAATAAAGTGGTTAACTTCCTCTTCAAGAGTAGTTTAGGGAACATATTATAGTCCTCCCTGAAGGACATTGTACTTTTCCTTTTCTTTTAGCTGATATAATCTTGTAAAAAAAGATGTAATCTACAAATGTGCATATGAGTTCTGAATAAAATAAAAAAAGATGTAATTCAGTTGTGGACGAGCTCTCTTTTTACTGTTCCTGAGATTTTTATAGTTGTGCTCTGACCTGTGCTCCTGGCATTTTTAAATATTTATTTGGGGATCTCAGCATGCAGTACAATGTCGACTCAAATAAATATTTAAAATGCCCCCAATCTTTAAGGACATTTGTAGGCATCATCTAGGGTGCTCATTCCCTGGCTTTGACTTGAATCCTGAGATTCTGATTCTTTTTGTCCTGTGTTTTTTGTTGCGGATATTGATGGAGAATTGTCTGATTTGTCTTTACTGACTTGTCAGGTGATTTTTTTGTATCTTCGGCCCTATGCTTCTAGCTTTGGCGGACTTGATGGAGTAGTAGATGCCGGTGACCTAAACTCTTTAGGTTTGCACTAGGTCGGTGGCGAAAAGTCATCGGTCAAGAGCTTTGTGCATAACGGACTTGTTAATGACAGAATCCACTTAGTTCAACCTTGGGCTTTGTGTGAACTTTGGGATAATTTTCTTCGATCCTTTGCTTTGTGCTTTGGCGGACTTATTGAAGAAAAATTCCTTCGATCCTCGCTTTGTGCTTTACGGATTTGTTGAAGGATTAGCAGGTTCTTGATTCAGCTGATAGTACCGAACGTAGGTAATATCTTGAACCTTAACAACTTGAGAAGACTTTAATCTGAGTCACTTGAGTTCATCAGATCAAGAGAGCTAGGATTTGATAGTTCTTTATCCTCTGGTTGCTGAGATGGGGGTTCCTCTACTACGGCCTTTCTTATGGCTTGTTGAGTAGATGTAGTTGCCAAGGATCCGGCCATATTTGGGCTTGTTGGATCCAACCTCTTATACTCATTCAGGCTTCAGACTTAAGCTATGGAAAATGCGCTTCCCAATGCTGACTTCACTAAAGTTGGTAGATTTGGAGTTCTCCTTTGTGGTTGAAAATGTTGGAGCCTACGAATATTCAGTAGTTGCTCGAGACTCATCCTTCCACTGGAACTTTGATTCTCCAGTCATTTAGAAGAATTTTGTAGAATATGATCACTTGAACTTGTCGAATCAAATTTGCCTTCGTGCTTCCTACAGTCCCTACTGACGGGTTGACGAAGTGCGGGTTCCGCTACTACGGCCTTTCTTATGGCGTGTTGAGTAGACGGAGCTGCCAGCGATCCAGCTATATTTGGGCTTGTTGGATCCAACCTTTTACACACATTCGAAACTTAAGCTTCAGACTGCTGGAAGACTTCAAGCTTTTTTGGCTCAATTTGTTGGAGTATGTAGTCACGAAAGTCTCTTTCTTGACTTTTGAGTCTTTGTTCGTTGGAGAAGGTGATGCCTTGAACTTTTAAAAGATTACTTGCATATACTTTGAAAAATAAATATTTGTATTCTTTAGCACAAAAAAACATTTGAATTGATTATTTTAAATATTTATTCGGGGATCTCGGCACGCAGCGCGATGTCGACCCGAATAAATATTAAAATGCCCCCTGTCTTATAGGGACATTCTAGAACAGAATAAATTTAGAATTTTGATATTTTAAATATTCATTTAGGAATCTCGGCGTGTAGCACGATGTCGACCCAAATGAATATTAAAAATGCCCCCTGTCTCGTAGGGACATTTTGGATAGGCTTTGTATCTTTAAGATTTTTAAATATTTATTCGGGGATCTCGATACACGGTGTGATGTCGATCCGAATAAATATTTAAAACGCCCTCAGTATGATGGGGGATTTTGAAATGCATTCTTGTTACACAAGAGAATTTCAAAATGCAAGGTGTACTTTATATTAAAGAATATATATATAGTACATGATAGTTCGACATATGGTCATTCTTATGCTTAATATTTCTTCAGGTATCGATCGTTGATTTGTGGCATGGGCCTCTGACCATCTAGATCGATCAACTGATATGCTCCTCCTTGATACACCTTCTCGATGACGAAGGGACATTCCCAATTGGACATGAACTTGCCACCGATTTTTCGGTGTGGGATGATTGGTCTTCTCAGCACCAGGACCAATTCCCCTTCTTGAAATGCACGAGGGCGCACCATCCGATCAAACGATTTTGCCATTCTTTCTCGGTAGATTTCCAGGTTTTGTTGAGCTTGCAATCTGATCTCATCGAGTGCATCAAGATCCTCCATTCTTAAATGAGCATTTTGTTCTTGAGTAAAGTCATTCTAGATTGCTACCCGGAGTGACGGTAGTTCAATTTCCAATGGTAATACGGCTTCAACTCCGAACACCAAAGAGTAAGAAGTGGCCTTGGTAGGCATTTTGTAAGTTGTACGATACGCCCACAGTGCTTCTGTCTTCTTCATATGTCATTCTCTTTTGTTTTTGCTAAGAATCTTCTTCAACAGTTTCACCAGCGTTTTATTGAAGGCTTCTGTCAATCCATTTGCCCTTGGATTATATATAGATGAATATCGCCAATCAATTTTGTGCCTATCTTCTAACTTGTAGATTTTTGTACTTTTGAATGCAGTACCATTGTCTGAGATTATGCGGCATGGCACACCAAATCTATAGACAATATTGTAGGTAAAGAAATTGATCACATGTTCGGATGTGACCTCTCTGAATGGAGCTGCTTCTACCCACTTGGAAAAGTAGTCCGTCGCTGCCAGAATAAAACGATGTCCCGCTGATGATGGCGGGTCTATTGGGTCAATTATATCAGTACCCGAGCATTCAAATGGTCATGATGTTATTGTTAGGTGCAAAGGATTTGGAGGCTGATGTATAACATAACCGTGGATTTGACATTCGTGACATCTCTTAGCATGGTCAATACAATCTCTGACCATGGAGGAGCAAGGGCGTCGGGTTGGAGATCGGAGAGGCTTTGATCGGAAAAGGAGGGAGGAGGGAGATCGGGAAGCAGAGGAGTTAGGTCGCGGAAAGTGGAACGAGCGATCCAGTAATGAGAGCTTTGCTCTCATTTTATAGATGCGAAGGGAAGCTTTGTCGAGGCGAGATTCCAGGAAACGATGCGAACGGTGCCGAATCGGGCACGATTTTGAGATTTTGAGGATCCGACGAGTATACTGTATGCATGCTACGATCTTTTGGCTTTTACATAGAGGTCAACAACTAAGAAAAAAATTCATCTCCCATCTCCTACCCATTTTCACTCTCTAAAGAGAGAAAATACACAATAAAAAATATTCCTAAGCCACATCCTTTTCATTCTTTAAAAAGAGAGAGGAAACACGCTTTTCCCATTTTCCCTTCATTTTTCCTGTCTAAACAAAGAAAGAAACCCCTCATCCTCCACACATCTCCATTCCTCCAAACTCCCTCTCAAGATTTTTTCTCTAAATAGAGAGAAAATTGTTTTCTCTCTCTAAAGCTTCTTTAAATCTTTCAAAATCATTCCCCAATCTTCCTCCCCTCTTACACCTTCCACAAGCAAAATTGGTCCCCTCTTTCTCTCCCGTCCTTCTAGAAAGAGAGCTTTCACTCTCTGTCTCTCAAAAATAAAATAAAAAAATCAACAAAACAAAAGTATTAAAATAATAATTTCAGTAATTTTAACTTCAATATACACACACACGTTATGATGTGTATTTGGTTGCTTGCAGGCTCTGTTACTCCATCATGGACTAGCCTTTATGATGCGTACAAGTATAATAGACTTAAATTCAAAACCCATAGAAACTCACAATGATATGATTGACATGGGAAGGGTACCCCTATGCACGCCCTTTCGAGCATTCTGAGAAGAGCCTCGTCGTTGAGGTTTGCAACATCACGAATGGACTCCACTTGCTAGGCATTCAATGCAGCAAGTGGACTCTTATACACGCCCTTTCGGGTGTGGTGAGAAAAAGCTCGTCGGTTACCTGTGCATGCCCTTTCAAGTATAGCAAGAGAAGCCTCGTCAATGGCATGTGTGACGCGACCAAGTGATTTACCTAATACAAATTTCTCATGTAGGTACCTCCTGCACACCCTTTCATGCGTGGTGGGATTTTAAAATTATTAAGTTTCAAGTGTGGTGTAGGTAATTTATGGCCCTGCACACCCTTTCATGCGTGGTGGGATTTTAAAATTATTAAGTTTCAAGTGTGGTGTAGGTAATTTATGAGGCCATAGGTGGCAAGCATGAGGTTGAAATTTCAAGACAAAAAATCTCACCAATACGTGCATGATAAAAATAGCTCAAAAAATTAAATAGCATTACATGTTAGTTTTTTCTTCTTCTATTTTTTTTTTTTTTTCTTCTAAATTGCAGTTAAGATGCCATCTTCCACTAACTGAATTATTTAGAAGTAACATATATTTTAGAGAAACAACACTCTCCTAACATTAGTTGATAGAGAAATTAGTGACATACTGAGCATCTTCGTAGTCAAATGATGCATATCCAGAGGTTATACTTTTCAGTTCGTTGTAGAAATCAACAACAATTTCCCTAAGTGGAAGTTGATATTTCATGAGCACCCTCTGGCTGCACGACAAAAATGGAACATCAATTTGGAGTATTATCTAGTTTATAATTGCCTCATTGCTCAGGCGAAAATCACCTTTCAATAAATGAATATTCAAGTTGATCTCCTCTCCTTTCTGAACAAAGTGTAATAACAGGTCCTACATATCTGAAAGATTATTTGGAAAAAGAGAATGATCAATACTATTTCTTCTTTCAACTAGTCTGCCACGGAAAAAAGTAATGAATATACCTAACAGCACAAGGAACTTACTCACAAGGAAGGATTATAGTTGCAATAACTGATGGTTCCCAACATGCTGTAACACTCTTTCCGGGGTTTGAGGCTAATGCAGCGGGATTCTGAACCTTTACCTTACTAAAACAAAAACAAAGGTACAGATTCAATTACCTATTCAACAGCAAGTACACTGCTCATTATGGTACAATAATACCTCCCATCTGAATACTCAAAAATATAAGGCACAGTTGGTATGGTAGATAAAACTTTTGCACCATATTCCTGCATGATTATGATACGAATATTACTATTTAGTCCAAAGAAAAAGATTTGTCTACCTATACTCCAACTAGTAATTCAAAAACAAAAGAACAAACAGGTGTCTACAAGAAACAATTGATACTCCAACAATGACAACAACATTAAGCCTTTATCCCATGGCTACATGAATCTTTTTTCTCTATTGTGTTATGTTAAGAATTAAATTCTCATTTAAATTTAATTAGAAAAAAAAAAGTCATTTATAATATTTTCTAGCCAAATTTAATACATCTGCTCCCCTAACCGGGTCATCAGAAGACCAACGTTTTATGTGCAACAACAACAGCAATATCAAGCATTTAACGGATACATGAATCCTTTTTTTCTCTATTATGTCATGTTAAGAATCAAATTCTCATTTAAATCTAATTAAAAAAAAAGATTATTTCTAATATTTTCTAACCAAGTCTTTTTAGTCCTACCTCTACCTTTTTTAACATAAACCAAATCTAATACATCTACTCTCCTAATTGGGTCATCAGAAGGCCAACGTTTTATATATATTAAAGGATTAATGTTATAATTATTCAGCAAGTTCTATGCTGGCCGTAAAAAAAAATATTGCATGAAAAGGAAAGGAGAAAATCAGTATAATATACTTGCTCAAGCCGTTGATGAAAGACATCCATATGAAGTAAACCCAGGAAGCCACATCTGTTCAAGTAATAAATATTATAATATTGGTACAGATTAATGGGAAAATAAAAAGAATGACGATGATGAAATTTAAGAAAATCTTAGACAGCTTTCAGGCAGAAATTAATCCATTGATTCAACAACAAATGACTATACCTGAATCCCATGCCAAGTGCTGTACTAGTCTCTTTGGTAACCGAAACACTAGCATCATTGCAAATCAATCTCTCTATTGCATGGTTGAGAGCATCAAAATCAGATCCATCAGCTGGATAAAGGCCAGAGAAAACCATGTGTTTTGCAGGCTTGAAACCTGAACGGTCAGGGATGTATTATTTATATTTATAAAAGAGAAATTTGTGAGGAGATTAGGTAAGCATGAAGCTTGTCATGAGCTAACTTTGTCAAACAAGGTAACATGCATATAGCTTATTTTAGCATGAAGATGCCATTAAAACTCAAATGAAGATCACAAGAAATGACCTTTATATGATTAGTAGGGAAAAGGTGGGAATATGAAACAATACCAGGAAGGGGCAAAACAGTGCTTTTGGCTTGATGAAGTGTATCACCAACACGTGCCTCAGCAGTTGAGCGCATTCCACTAACAATATAACCAACTTGACCAGTCAATAGAACTCCAGTTGGGGTAAGTTCAGGATGCATGATTCCAATATCTGAAACCTCGTATACATGGCCAGTTGCTGAAGAAGCAATTTTATCACCCTTATAAAGAGCCCCATCAACAACAGCAACATGGCATATTACTCCTTTATATTCGTCATAATAAGAATCTAATAGAAGCATCCTTAAAGGTGAATCACACTTTCCAGGTGGAGCAGGTATGCGGTCTATCACAGAAGGAAGGACATGTTCAAGACCCTGGCCTGTTTTAGCAGAAGTTAGAAGAGCATGATTTGGATCCAGATCAAACAGGGACTTCAGCTGAGCCTTTACACGATCTGGATCTGCAGTAGGCTGATCAATCTTGTTTATTACAGGGATAATTGCCAAGTTAGATTCAAAAGCAAGATAGAAGTTGGCAACTGTTTGAGCTTGAACACCTTGTGCAGCATCAACCACTAGTAAAACACCCTGGCAAGCTGCAAGTGATCTGGATACCTCATAGCTAAAATCAACATGACCAGGGGTGTCAATAAGATTCAACAAAAAATTTGGTGCATTTACTATTTCAGTAGCCTCATGTTGCTGAAATTTGTGTCTAAAGAACATTGTAGCTGTCTGAGCTTTGACCGTAATACCCCTTTCCCTTTCAACCTGTGAACATATGTGTAGTTGTGTAAGCTTACAGCAGGGGTACATTAAGAAAAAAAAAACTGTCCACCCACACGCATACCACATGGAGATTATAGGTTGATTTTTCAAGAGAAAGTGTGTGACCAGAGGAATATGACTACCATTTATGAACACCAGACATCAACTATCAAACGGACATGAGTTTTGGGCTGGCTTAAAGTTTAAACAATGAGAACCATAAGCATTGTATGGTTCCTTCTTTGAATATAATACCATGGAGAATTGTTCTTATTTCTGCTTTTATTGTGCTTCTCCCATCAAAGTCGTAGAGGTTTATTTTCTTTCTGTGTTTGGTTTTCCCACTGATCTAAACGAGAATTTGACTTTTAACATGACACAATGAAGAAAAACGATTCATGTTGCCGACCCCACGTAGTTGGACAAAGGCTTGATGTTCTTGTTGTTGTTATTGTTTGGTTTTTACACTGACCTAAATGCATGCTTTTGGGCCAAGAAAGCTATTCTATTGTGAAGAAGATACCATGTGGCTTCTCCTTTCACAAAATATGCTTTTTGAGGCTCTTGCCTTGCCTGAAATCCTAAATTGCCATCAGGTATTTGATACGGTTCTACCTGGACCGCCAAAACCGGCCCTGCCTAGGCCGGTTCATGTATACAAGAGGCGGGCTAAGCCGCCTCCTTCCGTGGGGATTTAGGGGCCCACTTTGGGCGGAATCTAGAGAGAGGGAAATGGGGCGAGCAATAATTAGAAAAATTCTTTTGAATTAGATTTATTCTAGGAAAGTTTTTATAGGCTTTGTATTAGGAAGTATGTATTAAAAGGAAGGAGGCTAGGGTTAGGGCATGCATGATTATTGTTTCTCTCGAAGTTCTCTTTGGTGTCTTGGGATCTAGGCTTTTCGTCTAGAGATTGGGAGAGAATGATCCTCCTCTCAAATTGAGGATCAATTGTATCTTTGTTTCATTCTTGCTTCGCTTTGATTTCTAAAAATTTATCTACGGATTTTGATTGCTTCGACCCAAATTCTTCTATTTTTCTCGCTGATTTTAAGGTTTTCTTCTGAACTCAAGTATTCCCATTAGGGTTACTTGCGAACTCAAGTATTTCTTATCAAACTGGCATCTGAGCATTGTTCCTAGACCCTTGTGGGCTGAATTTTACAAGAAATTTAACAGCAGTTTATGGATCGGAAAAAGATATTTTGCTGAATTTTTAATCTAATATCCAGAATTTTTTATGGCGGCCAAGAAAGTTGACGCGTTGGAAGAAAGATTTGAAGGAGAAATGAGCCAAATAAAAGCCATGGTGGAAGATTGAATCTCCTCCATAGAAGATAAGGTCTTGTCCGTGGAAGACAAAGTTTCCGATCTTCATTTGATGGTGAAGAAGTTGAAAAATCAAATCCAAACAGCGGCATCGGAGTAAAAGGGACTAACAAGAAGAACTAAGACTTCTGATTTTTGTAGAAGGGAAAATGATGTAGAAATCATTGAGGAGAGAGGGGGAAGGTATGTAGAGAGACGTGGCATAGGGATCAAGGAGTAAAAGGGGCTGGTTGGGAGAGAAAGGAAGGGCATTATGGTGGGAGGGGTGATAATTTTGAAGAAAGGAGAGAACAAAGTGAAGGGGAGTTTGAAGAAGAACATGTAAGGGAAGATCGGGATATGTGGGGAGAGCAAAGAACTTGTGAGAGGGGAAATTATAGAGGAATATGGAGATAAGGGGAGAGAAAAAAGTAATGAAGCTCAAAATGCCAATTTTTGAAGGGGAAGACGCTTATGGATGAATCTACAAAGTGGAGAGGTATTTCACCGTCAAAGGGTTGACGGATGGGGAGAACTGAAAGCAACAGGCCTATGTTTGGAAGGAAAGGCATTGTCGTGGTTCCAGTGGAGGGGCCAAACGAGACCTATACAAAGCTTGAGGGCATTCAAAAATTGCTTATTGGAACGTTTCCAAACCGACGGGGGAGCAGACTTCTATGAGCCGTTTTTCGCACTAGTGCAGAACAGATCCGTGACAGACTATCGGGAGCAGTTCGAACACTAGCCAGTCGAGTGCAATGTTTAAAATTGCGTAATCGGATATTGAGGCGTTTTTCGTTCGTGAGGCGAGGCGTAAGCCTCAAGACGATTTGAGGCGTAAGCCTCAAGACGATTTGAGGCGTAAGCCTCAAAATCAAAAAATTGTGTAAACATAAAATGATAAATTTAGTATATACTATTGAGTAAATAATATATAAAACATAAAAATGCACAAGATAAATAGCAATGACATTAACATATCACATAAGAAGTTAAGAACTCACTAGTCATCAGCATTATCATCACTCATAAGTCATCACTAAGGGGGTCTTCATTTGAATAATCATAATGATGAGCTGCTCTCTCCTCTTCCCCCTCTCCTATAGAGTTCAATATCTCCCAATCAGCCTCTTCTTCCTCATTATTAGTTATATTTCTCTTCCCTAAATTGTAAATATTTTTGAACAATATCATAATAAATAATAGTGTAATACATTAATAAAAGTTTAAGAAAAGAAAATTATATTATTTATATACCTTTTTTGATTTGTTCTTGAGTTGTGGTGGATGTGGATGCTTTAAGACCATCAACGAAATCAACATTTAAATCTTCATCTTGTAATTCAGACGGCATCACTTCAACTTCATCATCTACAAACCACTTATCATCAGATGCCACATCATTGCAAAGCAAAGGATCTTCATCGTCCATTAATCCTTTTTTTCTTCAAATTTCTATCTCTGAGTCTCCTATTGTACATAATGTACACCAGTGAGTTCATCCTCAATATCGACAAGCGATTTCTCCTCTTTGTATGTACTTGGTTGTAGGTACTCCAATTTCATTCACAGTCAGATGAAGAGCATGTCAAGCCCAAAACTTTCATATCAAAAAGCTATAATTCTGGAGTCTCATCACCAAATTGAATCCACCACTCAGCTGGAGATCGTTTGGCAATTGTATATTTTGCTTGTTGTAATCCAAAAAAACCTTCTTTGTTCCTAAAAGGTACCAATTGCAAGTCAGCATTTGATCTTTTAGTTGCATCACATATTAGACGATCCATGCAATGATATAATCCCAACTTTATTTCAGGGTTTGTAGACTTGTTCTCTGCATATTGATACTGAGGGTTTAGGTAGTAGCCAGCGGCATGTAAGTGTCGGTGAAGCTGTAGTTCGCACCTATCATCAATAATATTCCAAATTTTTCTAAAGCTTCCCTCACTGCCTCCTAAGTTGGAGGCAATCATCTCTTTGGCTTCATACATGGCATTGTAGATGAAATCCATTGCAGACTTCTTCTCAGCATCCACCATCCTTAAAACATGAACTAAAGGTCTAGTGGTTGTAATGGCATATAAGACACTTTGTTAAAATCTGTCATTTAAAATAATCTTTATAATCTCTTTTCCCTCAGTCTTCTTCGCCCAATCACAACTCAACCACTGTGTAGATGTGAATATAGCCTCTAAAGGTTGCCTAGCAACCAGCATGCTCTCTAAGGTTAAGTAAGCGGTGGGATATCTTGTTGCGACTGGCATAAGAATTTCTTTCTTCGAAATTTTTCTCATAAGAGCTAGAACCCAAGAGTGGTTGTAAATAAACTTGGTTATTTTTTTGGCTTTAGTAAGTGCATTTTTATGTTGAGATAGCTCCTCAAGCTTCTCAAGAATAAGATCTATGCAATGTGCAGCACATGGAGTCTAGTACAAATGTTTTCTCTTCTCCATAAGTTTATTACCAGCAGCCTTATAAGAACTTGTATTATCTGTCACAATTTGTACAACCAAATGTTCTCCCACCTCATCAATAATGCTATCTAATAATCGAAATATGAACTCAGCATCTTTGACCTGGTCAGATGATTCAATTGACCTTAAAAACACAGTACCATAAGGATTATTAATGAGGATGTTGATCAGACTTCTATATTTGATATCAGACCACCCATCTGACATAATTGTTAGTGCTGTTTGGGTTCAAGTCTTCTTAATTTCTTCGATGCTTTTATCAGTGATTTCCAACTCCTCCTTCAAAATCCATGTTCTTAAATCATACATGGTTGGAGGTTTGAACCCTCTCCCAAATGCTCCAACTGAACGAATCATGTTGTAATAACCAGGTGATGTTGCAACATTAAATGGAATTGCATTTTCGTAGAAGAATCTGTCTATATCCTTACACACTCTTCTCCGCGCCTCCCTTGCATTTTTTGGGGACATCTTCTGTGTAGTAGAAGGTATATCCTCTGATGTGTCAATCATATAATGATACATAGGCCCTCTAGCACCCCTAGATGAAATGGGCTTCATAGAAGAAGATGAATCCCTAACGTTGCGCTCACTCCCGTAGCAAGATCCAACATCAACTCTGTCCTCAAATTGCTTCTGTGCAAGATGTTTTGACGTGGTAGACTTATTCATGTATGACTTTCTCTCATCCCTTACAGTATCAGGAACTTTGGAGCATGGAGCAACATTCTTGTGAGAACTTGAAAAGTGTTCCTTCATCCTAGTCACACCACCTTTCACAACTTTATCACAGTAATTACATTTTAGATAGACATATGTTTTATCACTTCCTCCTACATCCACATGAGTGCTATGTTTCCATGCTGGATCTTTTCTATGACCTGACGCAACTTTATCCTTATTTCTAACCATCCTGATTGAGAAAAATAGGAAGTAAACGAGTTCTTACTAATCTTTTCTATGACCTGATGCAGGTCAGAGTAAACAGCAGCCTCGGACAGAAGCGTACGCCGGTCGGACGGAGAAGCCCAACTCGCAGTCTCGCAGTAGAAGAAACCTCCAAGCAAAAGGCGAAGAGAACAGGTCTCGTTTAGGGTTTAATATGCGTGCTGGATGTGTTAAGTATTATATAATATCGAGCCGTCGATAAAGCATAACACTGCGTATTCTATGCGTATTTCTGCATATTATATGTGTATTTTCTGCGTATGTACGACATAATATATGCATATTCCATACGTATTTTGTAAAACTTCTTCTAAAGTATTTGTAAATTAGCAGTTGGAGCAGTTGTAACTTAATGTATGATTTTGTATTAATAGTTAATAAAACATATGATTTTCTAGGTATAGTATGAGTACTGGACGTGTTCAATATTATGTTGTGCGTAATCTATGCGTATACTATGCATAATATATGTGTATATCATGCGTTCACCATGCGTATTATGTGTGTACTCTCTGCGTCAACATTGTGTATCTTGAAAAATAAAAAATAATTAAATGAACATTTGATAGAATTTGATAAATACAATTTTAATGACTATGTACAATATAAAAAATACAATAACAAATTAAAAGAATATTTATAACAAATATAATTTTACAAGAGAACCTATGTACATTCTATTAAAAATATTCAACCAAAATAATTACAAGAGAAGCTTGCTTTGATGTTTAAACATGATTAACAAACAGAAGTAATTCAGCCTGCGACAGAAGGTAAGAATTTTTACTTAAGAGTTAAAAGCGAAGTCTAAGGATGTTGATAGATTGTGATTCATTTGAGGCTAAGGATTACCTAAAAATTCAACCAACCCTCCTAACAATATTTGCCACCCGTCAGTCCAAAGCTAACGAAAATTATTATTCATGTCACGGCCCCTGATCTAATATTATATTGTGCGTAATCTATGCGTACGATGTGAGTAATATATGGGTATACAATGCACACACCATGCGTACTCTGTGCGTAATACATGTGTATTTTGTGTAGGGTATAATATGCGTATCCTTCCTGTGTATCTTTCCATTCATTACTGCAATATTTATCCTCCTCCCATGTTCCTGATGCTAATAACTTGTAAACATAAACATCTCTCTCCTAACCAGGTTTAAAAACATTTCAAAACCATTTATAAAATTATTTTTTTTTGTTAAAATAAATAAGAAATTCAAACACTAATCTTTAAACGCAAATGCCAAACATAAAATCTTTCAAATATCATATTTCTTATTTCTCTTCCTTAAATGCAATCCACCAAGAGCCATAAATCTTTTGTACTTGTTCAAATATCATATTCAAGAGTAGAAAATGAAATCATAAAAATTACATTGCGTCTAATTTATAAATAACAAGTTTAAGTTCAACGTGTTAAACATATTCCTCATCATTTTAATGTAAGTAACTTAAAAACAAAGATATATATTAATTAAAATATTTAATATATTTTAATAAATAAAATTTACTGCGTAATGTGTGCGTGTATTATGCGTACTATGTGGGTCTTTTATGTGTACTATGTGCGTGCGAAATGCGTATTTTGTGCATGCGTTATGCGTATTATTTAAAAACGTTTCAAAACCATTTATAAAATTATTATTTTTTCGTTAAAACAAATAAAAAATTCAAATACTAATATTTAAACGCAAATGCCAAACAAAAAATCTTTCAAACTTCATATTATGGGTATTCTATGTCTATTATCTACTTACGATATGCGTATTATATGCGTACAGTATGCCTACACAATACGTACGATATATGTAATTTATGCGTATTATCATTTAATAAGTTGTTTTTTAATCAAATCAATGTAAATAACATTTATACACAATTGAAAAATATATTCTTCAGAAATAAACATTTATACACATAATGATAATAAACATTTATACACAAACTGTTTAAACATTTATATACAGAAACATTTATACACAGAATGATAAATATTTATACAGAATGAAAAACTATCATGTTTTCAATGTTTTACAAAATATTTTATATGCAAATTCTGTCCTGTACTTTGGCATGTCTTCTTGCCAATTTGTACTATCAGTACAATCAGTGTTGCCTTCAAGACTTATTCTTTCCATATATTTATAGACATATATTCCGCAATCTATAGAGTTATCCTGTTTTGATGCACCTTTAATGGTAGAAAGTTTTCATTTTCAGATATCACTATTAAAAGCTCCTTTCGTGTCATAGTATAGGGCTTTAAGCTGAAAAATACGTAGAGCAAGGATTAGTTCTGTAAATTTTTTAAAAATTGAAGAGTTCATGTTCATCCAACACTTATGATTTTTTGAACAAAAAGCCTATGCTCTTTGACGCGATGGGGCAACGAGTCATAAAATTTCCACTTTTGTTCTTTCAGCAAACCAACCAGCAAGGTAATGTGCAAGGATTCAATGATTGGCTCTAATAAAATGTTGTTTGAAGAAATATAAAGCTCGGTTATTTGGTCGATTTGCAATTTGGTCAATTTATCCCTTCATTTGTTATTCTGCAAGTGCAAGTAGTAAATGTAAGTATGTAACTATGTAAGAACTAAGAAATGGATACTAAGTTACTAATCCAATAGTTAAACTGATTAATTAAATACTAAGTTACTAACCCAATAGACTGGAGATATGTATAGAAATTTATGATACTTGTCAGGCATAAGGTTACAATTCTCATCTAACAAAATGGCAAAAAGATCTACATATTCATTGCCTAAATAATTGTCGCTTAATAACTCATCAATTTCATCTCTGAAAATAAGAATGTTACTAACAAACAAGATACTATCGTCCCTGCACAAAAAAAATTAAATACGCATTTTATAAGCATACAATACGCGTATAATACACATAACATAAACATATCATACACATACAATACGCATATCATAACATACATGTATAATAAGCATGGTTTAAAATTGCACAATATGAGGCTCGCCTTGAGGCCCGCCTTTGCGCAATTCTAATAAAAAATGCCTCGATGCTTACACCTCGAGTTTTTTTATGAGGCTTGCGCCTCAACTTGATTGAGGCCCGCCTCGCCTCACTGACATGAGGCTTACGCCTCACACTATATATATTAAAACTTACATAAATCTTGAAGTAAATGCCTGACATTGGACTCTATAGGAAAGGAGGAAGGGGAGAGAGCAGTTCACCATAATGATGATTCAAATGAAGAACCCCTTAGTGATGACAATGCTGATGACTTATGAGTTCTTATGTGATATGTCATTGCTATTTATTTTTGGAAATCGGAATTATAAGTTAATGAAAATAATACTATGATTTCAAAAAGATAGAATTTTGAGTTAAACTATATTTCATGTTGTCTTATTATTGAGATATTTTGATTTCACTTCTTAACTTATGCTTTTTTATATTTTATATTATTCACTCATTAGTATATAACAAATTTATCATTTTATGTTTACGCAATCTTTTGATTTTGAGGCTTACGCCTCAAAACGCCTTGAGGCTTACGTCTCGCCTCACGAATGAAAAACGCCTCAATACCCGAATACGCAATTTTAAACATTGATAATAAGCATACAATAAGCATAAGTAACGCATATCATACGCATAACTCACGCATACCATATGCATAAAAATATTCAAACATAAAATAATTTACAATTTTTTTACCTTCGATTGTACTTCTTCAAACATTCATGAATAAAATTTCTTTTCTCAAAACTCAAACTAAGAAGACTTTTGTAATTTTCTATTTCAGTTGCATAAACAGAAATTATAGAATTTATATGAATGTCATCTACTGGGATTGGTTCATTTGGATTTGTATATAGAATAAGTTGCATTTCTGCTGGGATTGACTCATTTTGTGGGATTGGCTCATTTCTGGATGGGATTGGCTCATTTTGGGGGATTGGTTCATTGGGGCTGTGGGGAGAGATATCTGATTTATGTTTCTTATTGGAAGATGAAGAGTAACTAACACTTTTTTCTGAGGAAGTATTTTGCTCTGATCAATGTAATTATTGAGCTTGAGCTCAATAATCTCAACTCTTTTAGTTATGTCTTCAAACTTTCTGCTCAGCCTATCTTCAAATTAAAGAAAAAATTTTGTGCATGTTTCTTGACAGGATTTAATTATTCTTTATTGTAGAGATTCAAGTGCTTCAGCAGAAAAACTTAAGTGTGGTTGCTGATGAGATTGGTGGGGGTCTTGTTGAGGAGATTGGTGAGGGTCTTGCTGAGGAGGTGGGTATGATGGGGAGATTGGGGGGTTGTTTTAATGGGTGGATATTTCATGAGGGGAATCAGGGGATGGAGGGTTGTCTGATGGATATTTCTTGACATTAACCATATCCATTTTAGCCTGAAAAACTGCTTGGATGACATTATAAATTTGACTTTTCCTTATATTAGCAAATAAGTTAGTGACCACCTCTGTATTATATATAATATCATCGGCCTATCGTAGAAAACGGGGCCTTTTGTCAGTATACATAGGAGCATGAAAAGAAGTATGCTCCAGGAACCAAATCTGCATAAGATGAAAGAAAAATTTAGCACTCACATTGAGCATTAAAATTTTGAATGAATTTAGCAGTTAACACTAAGCACTCATAATTAGCAGAGGTACAAAACTGTTGATGTAACATGCTAGCTTTTTATTTGAAATCTTGGTGGAGGTCTTATTACTCTCTAACTAAAAATTCCCTAATTGAACTAGCCCAGTTTATTGACAAAAAATCATCTGGATTATTTGCTATTCTTTGAAGCAACCGAGTGGTTTTGAAGTTAAGTTGAAAAAGTAAATTTGAATATAAATACATGATAAACGTTCTTAACATAGTCTCGGGGGGGGGGGGGTTACTTGTTCAACTCCAGCAGATCTGCCTTAATTTCCGATGATGTAACTGAAGTATGTGCTAAGGAATGCAAGGATATTTATTCTCCTTTATTTGGGAGACCAGTAAGTAGGACCATTTCATCAGCAATGAAAGGAATGGAGTAACCTTTTAGAACAAAGCATTGTTTTGAAATGTTCCACCTTGATATCAGCTCATAAATAAGAGGGACATTTTACTCAAACCCAGGAAATTGCAAAAACTGTATGATCTTCAACCGTTTCAACGTGTCCACGACTTCAGGAAAAATTTGCTGAGCAAAGTTATCACAGATTGATCGAAAAGAAGAAACATAGCATTGATAAGTAATTGGATGAATATATATCTAAAAATTTTAAAAAATAAAAATATATAGAATAAGTAAATAAGATACGCACAAAAAATGCACAACATAAGCATAAAATACGCACAACACAAGCAACGATCACGCACAGCATACGCATAGAGTACTCAAAACATACGCACAAGAACGCACATTTCAGAAAATATGGCAGCAAATTATATGCACGCATAAAGTACGCACGCAGTATGTACGCACAACATAAACAATTATCACGCACAATATACGCATAACTTACGTATAGAGTACGCACAACATACGTGTAGAGTACGCACAACATATCATAGAGTACTCAGTGCTTCAAATTTAGTTAGGGTTTATGTTTCAAATTTCAACATAAATTCATAAACCCAAATACAGAGAAAATCCGATGGAATCAAAGTATCAAACAAACATTTAAAAAGTTTCGAGAAGCACTGCATACGCATAGCGTAAGCATAAAAAAATGAAGAACTTCAAAACCTTGAACACCTACGCATAGCATAACCATAAAATATGCAGAACTGAACATAAATTATGGCAGCAAATTACCTTTTTTTTGGTGGGTGACGACATCTGAGAAGGAATTGAGGGAATGCTTGGAATTGCTCCGGATTGAATGCTTCGAAGTTAGAACGTTTGCTGGAACTTAAAAACCGTAATGCAGCGTCTGACATTCGACCTTTATCAGTGTTTAAATGTTGATGCCACGTCGACATCTCACTAGGCGCAATTAGGGGTCGGAACTGAAAAAAAAAATTTAGGTTAATTTTATTAGAGGCGTCGCCTCAAAAATGTGAGGCGAGGCGCGCCTCATTAAACTTGAGGCGTAAGCCTCAAAACCTTAACTTATTGCGTAGGCTTTGAGGATGATCACATTGCGGTAAGGCGCGCCTCAAGGCGCACCTTTTATTGCGCAATTTTAAACCATGGTCGAGTGGAGCGATTATCAGAATCTTCTTTGGAGGGAAATTTCATGAAGGGGGCTCAAGGCAAATATCAAAGCAGTGTTGAAAGTCATGATACCTCGTGACTTGGGAGAAGCCATGAAGTTAGCCAAACTGGTAGAGAATCAAAAGAATCTAGAAAGAGGAGCCAAGACCAGCAGTTTAGGAGGCAAGTACCTGATGATGACTACTCACTTAGCACCCAAAGGTCCTACAGCAGGAGGGGTTTGCGAATATCCTAGGGAGAAGATAGTTGGAGGAGGAAATAGGGGCAATTTCAAGAGACTGACGGAGAAGTAGATGTAGGAAAAGAGGGCTAGGGGGTTGTATTTCAGGTGTGATGAGAGGTACACTCAAGGGCATATGTGTAGAGACCGAACTCTTCAAGTTCCCACCGTCTGTGATGACGAGGAAACTAAGGGAGGCAATGGAGAGTTAGAGGAAAAAGAGGATTTACACCTAGATTTGGCAGAGCTTTCCCTGAATTTTGTGGTATGATTCACTATGAATAATACCATGAAGGTGAAGGGGGAGATAGACGGCACGGATGTGGTGGTTCTGATTGATAGTGGGGCTACCCACAATTTACTTTTCACTCAGGTCGTCGACCAACTGGGAGTGAAACTGGTGGACACTAGTTGTTGTGGGGTGATAATTGGCACTGGGAATGTGGAGAAAGGCCAGGGGATCTGCAAATGAGTGAGATTGACAATCCAGGGCATTCAGGTGTGGGAGGATTTTCTCCCATTAGAGATAGGGAGTACGGATGTCATCCTGGAAATAAAATTGCTACAAACCTTGGGGGACACCAAGATCAATTGGGGGGACCTCACGAAGGAGCTGATGATAGATGGAAGGAAGGTGATGATCAAGGGAGAAGCAGAGTTGTCCAAATCTAGGGTGTCTCTCAGAACCATGGTGAGGAATATCAAAGTAGGGGGAGGATATTTGTGGAGCTACACAAGTTGGAGGGAGTTAGGTTTGAGGAGGGAGGAGAGATACCCCTCTTCATATAGCCGCTGATAAAGCAATTCCAAGAGGTGTTTTAGCCACCTTAGGGATTTCCACCACCAACGGAGCATAAGCACGCTATTACTCTGAAAGAGGGGGTGCCACCCATCAGCTTCAAGCCCTACCGATATTATCAATTTCAAAAAGATGAAATTGATAAGCTAATTAAAGAGATGCTGGAGGCAGGTATTATTAGACCCAGTATCAATCCTTTTTACAGTCATGTGTTATTAGTTAAGAAAAAAAGATGGTAGCTAGAGGTTCCGTGTGGATTACAGGGCAATCAACAAGAAACAGTGCCAGACAAATTTTCGATACTAGTGATTAATGAACTGTTGGATGAATTGAGTGGAACAGTAATATTCACCAAGATAGATGTGAAATTAGGATATCATCAAATCAGAATGAAAAAGTAAGATGAGCCAAAAATTGCTTTCAGAACTCACGAGGGGCATTATGAGTTCCTTGTGATGCGGTCTCACTAAAGCTCCAACCACATTCCAGTCACTTATGAATAAAGTCTTCAAACCTTATCTTCAGCGGTTTGTTTTGGTATTTTTTGATGATATCTTAGTTTATAGCCGGACAGAGGAGGAGCACTGGGAGCATTTGAGGAAGGTGTTAGAGCTCTTACAGGAGCATCAGCTAAGGGCCGACCTGAAGAAGTGCTGCTTTGCCCAGATGAGGGTGGAGTACTTGGGTCATATTATTTCTAAAGAAGGGGTGGCAGCCGATCAGTCAAAGATTGAGGCCATGTTGAGGTGGCCCGTACTTAAGAATCTGAAGGAATTGAGAGGATTCTTAAGACTGACAGGATACAATAGAATGTTTGTAAAATGATAAAGCACTATAGCATAGCCACTGACAAAGCAGTTGAAGAATGATGGGTTCTTATGGGGAGAGGCGGCCACAGCAACATTTGAGAGACTGAAGAAATCAATGACTATTGTGCCAGTATTAGCTCTACCAAACTTCACTCAGGCCTTCATAGTGGAGACAAATGCATCAAGTGTTCTAGGGATAATAGTCAAAAGATAATACCACAATTTGAAATATATAAAGAAAAAAATATCAAATGCATCAAGTGTTCTACCATCATATGGAAACAAAATGATGAGGTCATCGATCAACGGTTCAGACACGTATATCGCCGGAAGCATCGCCGATCGATGGCCACGATTCAGAGCTTATATTTTTAGTTATTCATGCATTTTCAGTTTTCAGTATTCCTGTTTTACCCTTGTGTGTGAGTGAGTCATGTTGGGGCCCCGAGGGCGATTTAGTCATTATTTATGCTTTTATTTTTTTTTATATCTCATGACCTATATATAGGGGTCATGTATCATTGTATGGGGTTAATGAATATTTGAATGAAATTTTATGTTATCTTCTTCTTCTTGCATGAGGGCTAGAGAAGGGTGATTGAGCTCAAGGTGAGCGTTTGCAATACCCACCAGTCGTTGGAAGCGTCCTCGACTCGTGGTTCGTGTTATCTTATTGTTTTCTTTTCTAAATTTTGGTTCTCCTTTTCTCCACGACAATCTTCACCCGAGATCCATTCCTCCAACACTTCATCCAATCGTTTCCACCACTAGAATTCCAAGCTCCGCCAAAAGAACCCCACCCAACCCGTCGGCCACCCCACCCCTCCTCCTACATTAGCCGCCGGCCATCCCATGCTCCACCCTTGGTGACGACATCCATCATCCTAGTGGCTCCTTGATTGTCGCATAGCAATGAATGAGGAAGTTACTACATTTTGAATTTCAAATTTTGAAATTCAAAACTTTTAGTAAATCTCTCCCCTCCCTCACCCATGCCGCCGGCCACCCAAGGAGGAATCCCATTAATGCAATGTTAATGCATTCACTACACCTATTTCAAAATTCAAATTCCAATTAATCTCCCTCCAAATTTAATTAAATCTGAAATTAAATTCAGATTTTGATTAAAACTGAAATTTATTTCAGAATTATTGAGGAATTAACTGGGATTGAATTTCTCAAACCTTACTCCTCCCCTCTTGGAACCCGCCGCCCCACTTCAGTGATCTCCCGCCGGCTCTCCCACCTCTCGCCTCCCTTCTTCCCACCAAAGCAAGGAGTCTCTACTACCATCCTCTAGTTCTCCTCCACTTGAAGAATCCCCTAACCCAAGCATGAATGGCGGATCCGGAGTTTGAATGGGGATTGGTCTTCAACGCCGACGGAAGCATCAACGTCCTACGCTCACCGTGCTTCGACGTAGGATTTGAAGACGAGACCACCGTAGAAGAGTACTTGGAAAGAGTCGTACCAATCCTTGCGAGCATCTACGACCGGAAATTTGCAAAGCACACTTGGAGTCTCGAAAGTCAAGCATTCACGCCCGCCGCGTCATCGTCGACCTCTCCGTGGCTCAAGACCCTTGGCATCGCAACCTTCCTCGTGGCATCGTTTGGTGTGCTGAAATTCTTCTCCCGCAAAGCCTAGTCTAGTTGAGAGAGTATTTCCCCAAGGTGAACTTCTCGTTATTAAATGACGGATTGTTGTAATAGCTTTTAGTGTTGCTACTATTTTTGGTTGTCTGAAGATTTTGGCTAATCTACATACTTCTTCACCTAAGCTAGTTGATAACTACGAAATTTTGAATGATTTTCTTGCTATCTCAATAAGATATTAATTGAAATTACGTTGTCATTCACTGTTAATTCTCTTAAGAAGCTCCTTCGCATGTTCGTTCTACATCACAAAAACATCATTTTCTTTCTATGATAGTTCAAGATAACTTGCAAAAAGAATGTTCTAATGGTAGCTTAAACTAATGCCACACTGCAGAAATGATAAACCATATGTAGCTGTTCATATGTTCTAGCGCATCATATAAATGGTTTCAAAACCTATTAATGCAAAGAGAAACTGCTCAATATTTTCACTATAATATGGGTGGCAAATTAAAGGGATAAAATAAAGAGGAGATAATGAAGGGGACATCATTAATTAAGAGGATATATTACAAACTGTAGATAGTAAATGAAATAGTAAATAACTTCCAATCTAGCAAAATCCTGCAATAACAAAAACCATGATCTAGGGATATAGATCATAAAATAAATAGGAAATCACAAGCTCAAAAATCTATGGAACTGTTTGAAAGCTTGTGGAAGAGCAACTCAATATTCTTCATATATGATTCCTTACCCACCAAATTTTCTTTAAAATAGTTGCAGTTTTGTGGAGAATCAGTTACCAGAGAACTGCGGGAGAATTTGAATGTGAGAGAGTTACTAGAGGCTCAACAGAAGTAGAGGCTATCAAGTATAACTCAACTATGGAATAGATAGTTGAGAAGAAGAGCGTGACTGCGAGGGAGAGATCAAGATCGTGGCGTGCAGGATCAACAATTTGGTGTATGGTGTTAAAGTGGAAGAGGAATTTAGGCTTATGTTTGTAATAGATATGCATGCGTAATTGTGTTGAGAGCATAAGGGAAATTTGAATGTTCAATCAGACAAGAACCATGAAATGCAAATTTTGCATAAGCGGGTGCAATTTTGTATTTTCAAAATAGACAAATTCATATTATAGGCCCAAAAACAAGGTTTTTTGGTTGGGAGATGAGCAATCCAAACGCTGGAAAAAAACAATCTTTTGTGTCAGAAAAAAGAGAAACATGTTAATAACGAAGCCTAAATTGCTTGGGTTTATTTTTCAAGTGTAGAGCAAGTGATTGCCCATTGATGATTGCTAGTTGTGTCAAAATATCTTATCTTGATATCAATATATTTTTATACAATTCACCCTACAATCACATCATCATAGGTATAAACAACAAATTTCAGCATAGATTCTATTTGCTTCCATGTGTTGGATATTAAAATATAAAGATTTGAAATTTTTCTCCCCTACCATGGCATGCCTTCTTTCCCATTATTTATTATGAAAGAGTCATATAATGTATTTTTCAGCTTTCAATTTTATAAAATCAAATTAGGATCTTCTTCCAGAATTATATTACATTTCTTCAATATTGCAGGTCCTATATAGATCAAGTCTTGTTTAGGAAAAGTCATCCACCTTCTAAGCAAGCGAGCTTACTACATTCATGGATTAGTCTTGACATGCTACTCTCACAGTTATTACCACAGTCAAATTTCTCTTGATTTGCAAGCTTGCAATGCGGAGGGAAGATAAAAGATTAACAATATTTCTTGAACGAGTTCTCAGCATTATGACAGGCTGACGGTTTTTTTTTTTTTTCTTTTTTTGTTTTCTTTTCTTTTGCAATTCTATGCTTTTAAGCTGGGTTTAAGTTAAATCCAGCCAGAGTGTCTTTTAAGGAGTCCTTAAATCTTGCATTTCATAAATCAATTATTTGACTAGATTTAACCTAAATCCTGCATTTAATAAATCCTTCTATTAAATTAATGGATTTGAAGGACCTAAGGATTTAGTAAATCCTCTTACATGCATCCAAAAAATTTTCAGGATCCAACTCAGATTAATGATATTGACAACCACAAAGTTCTGAGAATTATACACTACCTATTTTTGTCACCAAACACGCACATACAGGATTTACTATATCCTAACTGTAACCAAACAGCTCTGAAGACTGAATAGTTGACACTGGACCATTTGGCAATGGCAGATTCTTGAGCAGTAGACTAGCTTCATCTAATTCTACGATAAGAAAAGGTACAAGCATATGGAACTCCATCGAACATTGAAGATGCTTTTAAGAGAAAAAAGTACAAGATCCCATTTTTCTAACCTGCAGTTTATCCAGGTACTGCGGCTGCCCATGACCCTTCTTGATAGTACCCGTGAGCTCTAGAAGGCGATCAGCAAGAGTAGACTTTCCGTGGTCTACGTGAGCAATAATGGAGAAGTTTCGAATTCTCTCCGGTGGGTACTGGCTCAAATCTAAAGCTCCCTCTCTGCTCTTCTCTCGAGAATGGGAACAAAAGGAACACTCTCCTCCAATTAACGGTAAGAGAGTTCCGAATCTATAGGATTCGTATAACAGAGGCCGGAGCGTAGACGTTACAAATCTCGACGATCGATACAGAGCTCTCATTGAACTTTTCACCGCGTAAATCGAATTAACTGATTTCCTTTCCGTTGAAAAATTAACAACGGGAGAATTAGGGTTTTGGCAGGATTAGGCATCAGAGTTGGGGGAGTTTGGGCGACGAAAGAAGCAAATTTGACAGCCTGGTCTGTCTATTAATGTAGGCCGATGGGGAGTCTTCGGTCTGGACACTGCATCACCGACTTCAATAAAATATTGAGAGGTGGAGTGTATACATGAATATTCAATTAAATTTAATTTTTATTATAGAAATTAAATGTGACCGCATAACTTTAAGCATAGCGCATATAAAGCACAGGTAAAATACAGTCAAAGCGCAATCAAAAAGCGTAACAAAAACTCAGGCCACGTGTCAATTCTTAAGTGGATGTCGATGTAGTCCGAACCTAATAATTTTCCGATCAATAGGGCCTTAAACAGTTCAGCTAAAGAGATTGTTTTTGTAAAATAAACCTCGAAAAAAAAATAGAGTCATTTGATTATTGGAATTTTTTTTATTAAATGCAAATTGCAGTAAAAATAAAAAAGTCCTAATATAAACTACTAAGTGATACAAATATTATCACAATCCTCCTTTAATAAAGAAAGAAAAACAAGACGAACCTTATTACAACTTAAATCATCCCAATAAAAATCATCAACTAAAACAAAGTTAACACAAAAATCTACTAACTTATTACAATTTTTATAAGTAAAATGAAAAAAAAAATTCTCAAAATCTTTTAAAAAAGACAAGTCCTCCACCACTTCATTATTTATATCCCAATAAGCTTTTCCAACTGAACCTTGTAAATACTTGATGATATTATAATTATCTCCGTCAATTATAATACCTTTAGTTTCAGTCATCCACTCTTGGATTACCTTCTTCAAAGAACAAAATGCCAATAGCTCCAAAAAACCACTATCCCAATGAATACATTTGAACCCAAAAAGAAGTTAAGAATCTTCCCTTATGATTTTTAAAAACTCCGCCAATGCCAGTTTAATTAGATTGTAATAAAGTAGCATCAATATTGACTTAATTCATTCGGGAGGAGGAGGGTGCTAAGAATGAGAAAATAGTTGAAATTGATTAACACCCCAGTGATCCAAAAAAAATTAAATTTTAATGAAATAGAAGCATGACTAATAGCATTTGATGCAATGAAACCCAAACCAAGCTCTTTACCACTATGCTTTAAATTGTTTCTACTTTTCCAAGAAAAGAAAACAAACGAACAATAAAGATTTCCAATGAACTGATTACCTTCAGATAGCTCTTCCAACCTCCTTTTACCATCTAAAAAAGAGGAAAATTTTGGAACAATAAATCCCCATTTATTCAGCAGCACGATAGCTTGGTTTAAGTTTGGAACAGTTAACAACCACATGTTCTAAATTTTCCACTACAATGCAACCTCTTGGATAAGAGTTATAATTCAACAATCTTCTATACATTAAGAAATCATTAGTAGGAATTACATTGTTAAAAATCTCCCACAAAAAACAATTCACCTGAGGAGATAGTTGCAACGTTTTCATCCATCTCCAATAATCCACAATATCCAAATTAGTTGTTTTTTTAGAAGCCATAGAAGCAATTGATTTTCCGAAAAACCTGTTCATAAGATCCAATTTATCATTTAAAGTATCCTGAAGGATTTGAATTAGTGTTATAACATCAACTCACCATCCAAAATAATTTCGTAATTCTACATAGTTCCAAGCATTATCAGCAATAAACTTCTCAAGAGTAGGAAAATCACCATCCACAATAGCTATAAAAGTAAGCTATCTATCAAAACTTCTATCTAAAACCCATACATCTTTTAGAATATTGATAGAATAACCTAATGCTACCTTCCATCTTACTATTGGCCGAAGAGCTCTTACTTCACTCACCATGATTTTCAAGTGTTTGAGCTGTTTCTCCAAGACTCGACGTGCCAAATATCATCATACTTAGTACTCAATGACTTACTTAAGAGAGAATCATGTTTATTATAGAAATTCCATGTGAATTTTGTTCTCAAAGGACCAATAATAGATCCAGCTGATTGCAGTCCATGTTCTCCAGAATTTAACGGTTTACAATGATCATTTCATGCCACATAATGTAAACCATGATTTCCTCCTTGCTTATTTCATATAAAATCCCTACACATCTTATCAAACTCTTTCAAAATGCTCAAAGGAACAATGGAATGAGAAGCAAAGAAAACCGGAATGGAGAGAATAATTGATTTAATCAAGACCAATCTTCGAGCTAAAGAAATTAGCTTGTTACCCTACACATTCATCTAGCAATCAAATTTTTTTAAGAGATTTAAAAAAATCTGAAAAAACCAACCTCCTCAAAGCCATTTTAATACGCCAATAATTCAGCTCCTTTACCTCCTTAAATCTCAACAAGCTTAGTATGATTCTTCTCTTTCTCCGGCTGATAGACTTCCCAAAAATAATACAGGATTTCTGAATATTAACTTTTTGCCCTGTTCACATGCAATACTCAGAAATAATTCTTTTCATCTTCTTTAAATACTTGAATTTAGCTTCATAAAACATAAATATGTCATCAGCATACAATTAATGGTTGATCTTTGGTGCATCAGGAGCAGCTTTGATGCCTAAATACCTTCCTCTGTGAGTAAAAGAATTAGACAAGAGCTAAGAACAAAGAATAAACAAATATGGAGATAGTGGACAGCCTTGTCTAAAGCCACTTTTATCTTAAATTCACTTATAATTATTTCCATTAATAAGAACATAAAATTTAGGATCAACCACACACTCCATCAAAAGATTAGAAAAATGAAATAGAAAATCAAAATACTCCAAAACCTGCTTTAAAGTAGGCCAAGTCGTACTATCATAGGCTTGCTCCATATCAATTTTAATAGCCACCAATCCTTTTTTTAGACTTTGAATATCTAAACTTATTGAAAAGTTCTTAAACAAGGAGATTATGATCTTATAAAGTCATTCCCTTTATGAAAGCCAGTTGAACATCCAAAACAAGTTTATGTATAACTTTTAGCAATCTATTTAATAAAACCTTAGTCACAATCTTATATATAGAAAAGCTTAAACCGATCGGATGAAAAGGATAAGGAAGAAGAGGATTTTTAACAATAAGAAAACAAGAGTCTCCTTCCATTTGGAGCACATTTTACCAGAGGAAAATTACTGAAGTATTGCAAGCCAAACATCCTAACTTATAACATTCCAATAAGCTTTTAAAAATGAATAAGTGAAACCATCAAATAATGGAGAAATATTCTTACCAAGGCTTTTCACCACACCTTCCATTTCTTCAAATGAGAAATCATCATCCATAAGCTTACAATCTTCTTGATTAAACTGTGATGGTGGCCAACCTCTCATATTACATATTCTCTCCCTCCATTTATTGCTAAAAAAATTAAAGAAAATATCTTCAATATCCTCTTGAATGTCAATAAGATATCTTTCATCATTCTTCTATTAGTTAATGAAATTATCATTTCTTTTACCATAAGTAAAAACATGGAAGAACTTAGATTTCATGTCACCTTTTTCTAACCACTTCACCTTTGCCCTGTGTCTCAACCAAGTGTTCAACCGAGAAAGTGTAAAATTTAACTCATTAACCTTGGATCTGAGTAACTAGAGCTTGTCATCAAATAATCCTTCATCATTTGCTTCATCCAACTGAAGACCAGCAACTTCCTTTTTTAGCTTTTCACTAAATCTCACTCCCATATTTCATCCATTTCTAAATTAACCAACCTAGGTTTATCCAAATTTTCCCCATCCTCACAAAATGATTCCAAAATTTTGAACATGTTATTTTCAGTACAAATAGAAAAGGACTAAGCCTTACCTCTTCAAGTAGAAATTTCATGAACACTAGCAGGTTTTTCAAGATCATCAACTTCTTTCAAAACTACTTGTTTATCTCTAATATTTCCTTTTGCCATTGGGAAATCACATTCTTGAACAACACCTTCCTGAACAGCAACTTCTTTAACAACATATAATACCTTTTGAGCTTCCAGTTGAGAAAAACCAATCCGAACAGGAAATGTTTTGGGAACATTAATATTTTTCTTCGATACAACAGTAAACTTTCACTTCCTTCTATAATTAACATGGATTTAAGGGCCATATGTTGAGCCATCATTTGAATCTCTTGTCATTTGAGATTTCTCCATTGGCAAAGAATTTCCAGAAAAATTCTCATGAATGATTGTCTTCACCGGAATTTTGTCAACACCTATCGTATCCTCCATTTTACAAACATTAACCAAATGACCAATTTTTTCACATTTATAGCAAAACGAGGATATTTTTTCATACTCCACTTTTTGAAAAAATCGACCATGCAAACCTTCCAGCCATACTCCCAATGGAAATTGCTTTTCCAGTTCCACACGAACAAATACTCTTGCAAACTCTCTTCTAACCCATTGAAACATATTATCATCTAGCATAAGAGGAGTACCAATCAAAGAATCAATTTTAGACACATTGATCTCATCACAACAATAAAGAGGTAGATTAGGCATCCTTATCCAAACCAAAGATAATAATCCTTTTAATGATGTAGGAGAAAATCTGGAATTCCATTTGTCAAGACTAACAATATGGCTATTAAAGAACCAAGGTCCACCCGATAAAACATTTTTCTTAGCTTCAATAGAGAAAAAAGAGCATAATACCCATCCTAGGCCAAGAATCGTAAGATGGAATTTACCAAATTACGACCATTGACATCGTAATTCTTCTGCTATCATTTGAATTGGGACATCTCTACCGAAAACTTTCACAACCACTAAAAATTGAAGTCTTTTAGAATTGACTTTTACATTCAGCTTATGCAGTTTAACTGCAACTCCATCTTCTGATAGAAATGATTCTTCTTTTGAAAGATTAATCTTGAAATAAGGATATCTAGACCATGGATTAACAGTATATTTCCTGTCCAGAACACCTACATCCTTCAATAATTTTCCTTGTTTAACATGTTTTAGAACCTTTCCTTGAGCATTACCACAAATAGTTGATGTATTGTCAAAATTATTTTGAAATAAAGGGTCTCTCTCCAAGATTAAAGCAGGTTTCAAAATCACATTGCCAAATCTATTAACAAAAGGTTCATTCCATATGATGACGATGCTTCATAATCATTTTTTCTAACCTTCCCATTAGATCGGGGTGTCTTCGACTCAAAATCTTCAACTACTTGTTTACCTTTACCACTCACTGGTGAAGAAGCCTTAACAGGAACATCAGAATGTTCCTTAATTATCAACGGACTATTCATGAATTTGACATCTTGATTTCCACCACATTGCATTGACTTAATAGATTGCATAATGATTATTGGAGTTTTGAGTGTACTGAAATGCATCCATCTTGAAATTCAAGTTTTTAGTTGGCTAAAAAATAAAATTGAGATTTTTTTTGTAGAATTTGAAGCTCATTTTAAGGGGAAATTATTAGGTGCAGAGTCCAGATGTAGCTCTACGTTTGGAGTCCAATAAAATCGTAACATTTAAAATGTATAGGTGGATATTAATTTTTATTTTATTTTTTATTCTTTTTTTGCCAGGCCGACCAACACGGCCCAAAATGTTAATGTTTAAATTTAGGGTTTTGAATTGGAGCTTTTTTAAATGAAATACTATGAAACTTCCATAGTTTTTAGGATTTCAACTAAAAATATATTTTCATAATTGCTTAGAAAGAAGAAACGAGGAAAAGACGATGAAGATGATGACTAGTTTGGAGAAGGAAAAGTCACTGAAGATGACGCCATGCAAACATCCTAGAAGAGGAAGAGGAATAACTAAAGTTGGAAGAAGAATAGGTTGCAGGAAGGATAATTTTTTTGTACATTTAATGAATATATTGGGGGTTCCTAGGGGGCAGCACCCTCTGGTGGGGTTCACCCAGTTTTAAATTTATTTATACTCTATGATTTGCAGTAAGAAAAGCGCAGTCGTTTGTACTCCATAACTTTCCGTGATATTTTTGTTCTTTTTAAGCTTTCTCATCTTTTTCATAACTATGTATTACAAAAACTTTAAAGCTTTCTCAGCTTGTTTATATGCCCTAGCTTCTCCCTGCCGCTCAGTACCATTCAGTACCCCTCAGTACTGAGCGCTATGGAGGGGTGCTGACCACTATCTAGCAGTACTGAGCTTTGGTACTAAGAGTATTGCTTATTGAGTGGTTCCAAGCAGTTCTGAGCATAGTTATATAGTTTTACTTATTGAGAGATACCAACCAATATCGCAATGTACCAGTCATGTTGATTTAGATGTAAGAAATTTGATTAAGAAATAAATAATTATTTAGTATTGATAATTGAGAGGTATCAACCAATACCAAGCAATATTGAGCATTGGTACCGAGCAGTACCGATTATTAGTATTGAGCAGTACCAAACATTGGTATTGAGCGTTCATTAGTATCAATATTAAATATAATTAAGGATATAATTATGTTCAGTACCATGATATAAAAATCATATTTATTCAGACGTAAGAAATCTGATTATGAAATACATAGTTATTTAGTATTGCTTATTGAGAGTTATCAACCAATACCGAGCAGTACCGATTATTGGTACCAAGCAATACCGAGCAATACTAAGCATTGGTACCGTGTGGTACCTATTACAACATAGTTTTCATAACTATATTTTTATAACATGTGTCTTTTTGATGATTCCAAAATCTTATTATGTTGATTACTGTTTCTTCTAATATATATTGGAAATATTATTTATGTTGTTTGTGTGTATTAATTTTTTAGAGAAATCATACTCCAGACTATTGAAGACTTCAAGATAGATTAGATTAGGATTTATTATAATTAAAGTTTATACTTTTACAATTTTCTTGAGTCTGAGATAGTGTGATTCTAATTGGGTAATTGTGTACGCACATACTAGGGGAGTATAAAATTTATTTTTTAAAACTAATCATACTATTTTATCATGGATCGTACGGGATGATTTAACCATAGTGTTCCTCCAGATGGAGTTGAATAAATCATGCCAGGAAAAATTTAAAAAATCATGTTTGTACTATACGAAGTTACATTCATCCTAACGACATCTAAAGTACAAATTGGCTACATACCAATTCATCCCAAACAAACTCAAAATTTTTTGAACTGATCATATTATACAATCATAGGTTTATACAGATAACATCCAGAGTACAAAATGGGTACGTACCAGTTCATCCATACTAACATGTAAATTTTTTGAACTGTTCGTACTATACGATCTTAGATTCGCACAGACGATGTCTAGAGTATGAAATATACTCATCAATTTTCATATCAAATGAAGCTTGATTTTGGTTGAACAGATCATACTGTATGATATTAAGTTCATATTGTACACTATCCAAGGTATGAAATTGGTTCGTACTAAATCATCCTAAAGGAATCAATTCAATTTTGAATTGATCATACTATACAATGCCAAATTGTACATTCGCCAACTAGAGTATGAAATTGTTTCATACAGGATTGTATGAGCATTTTTTTTAATTGATTGTACATACGATGTGCAATTATACTATATGATCCATGATGGTCAAATTGAAATTTTTAGTTTTCTGAATGATTTTTTGTGTTATTTATATTTAAGGTCATAAAATCTAACTAACAAAGAACTCCTATGAACTCCTACAACAAATTTCTTTTGAGAGTGCACTTGGAGAGTGTTTGGGAGTGTTTCTTGTTATTGGAGAGTGAGAGATTTCTTAAGAGGGAATTGTGAGGGGATTCATAAGGTTTCCCAATGGTGAGTATCTTTTGCTTGTTCTTTAAAGGTCTTCCCTACTCTCTTGAAGTCTCTTGGGAGAGGATTTCCAAAGGAGCATCGATACTCTGCCGACAATAGGAGGGTGTGAAAGAATAATGGTATGTAGGGAGACGAAAAAGATCAGTTTCAAGATCCAATTTATAATATGATGAAGATTTTGAATCAAAAGTAAAATAGCCTTTTTAAGAAAAGAGATAAAGAGACAAAATCATGAGTTTCCGTCCTTTGACTGTTTTTAGAGAAGTCAACCACAACTTACATAAGAATTCAAGAAAAAATAGGAGGTAGGTTTTTCATTTTTAGAAAAGTGAGCATGTGTGTTGATCAGAGGGAACATCACAAAACTAAGTATAAAAGCTAATTGAAAATTTCAAAGTAATAATAAAAATGAAGAAAAATAGAAAAAAAAACATAGAAAATAACTAAAAATGAAACCCAACACAAACAAATAAACACGCAAACAAGGCCTTTAAACATCATCTTGCTCATGGTCTCAGAAGCTAGGTCTACCCAGGAGATTTTTTATTTTTCAGTACTTTCCATTTTTATAATTTTCTTAGCTTTGTCCTTTTCTTTTGCAGGAAGAGTTCTCAAATTAAGGCACTGATTTTTCATGTGTCCAGGCTTCCTACATCCAAAGCAAATAATGTCAGAAGAAATCTTAACATTCTTACCATTTTTACCTTTGTTCCACTTTTGTTGGTGCTTATGCTTTGGTGGGATTTTTAATTTGCTTGATAAGTCACCACTTTCATCACCAACTAAGCCACTTTTCTCTGAGTCTTCAACATTTAGCACTATCATCTCACCTGCATCCAAAATTCTTTGACCCAAACTTTGCTCGTAGGCAATGAGTGAGGCAATCAAATTATAAATAGAATATTCATTCAAATTCTTTGATTCACAAATAGCAATAACTTTGGCATCAAATTTATCAAGTAGACAACGTAGAATTGTATTAAATATTTTAAAGTTTGAAAACTCCTTTCCTAAAGCATATAATGATATAACAATTTGAATAAATCTAGTATACTTGTTTAAGATCGTCTCATAAGATTTCATGCAAAAAAGTTCATAATCATGCATTAAAATATTCAACTTTGATTGCTTGATTTCACTAGTGTCTTCGTATATGGTGTGTAATTTATCACAATTTTCTTTACCAGTAGTGCACGTTGAAACTAACATACAATCTTCAGAATTTAAAGCGCAGAAAAAATAGTTTAAAGATTTTGCATTCAATTGAGAATTGATTTTCTCTTCTCTACTCTATTGACTAAAAGGAATATCAACTTTAATTCCATCTAAAATACTAGACGGTATAGAATAACCATTTAAAATCATTTTCTACATTTGAATACTAATTGATTGCAAAAAAGTAGACATGCAAATTTTCCAAAAATAAAAAATAATATTTTCAAATAAAGGCAGTTTGGTTATTGAATAACCTTCCATAATTACGATTAAAAAAATTAGCCATGGATCAAAAATTCAAAAGCTTTTAAAAACTAGATTTTATGAACCTGTCTCTGATACAACTTGAAAGATCATTAGGGATGTTAGGCCCCTTATGAATTGGCCCAAGGCTAATTAAGAGATAGGTGAATTGGTATTTTAAATATCTTTAAAATAAAATTCAAACCAAACCAAAATTCACCACAAAGAAAACACAATGCGGAAATTAAATGCGGAAATAATAAAGGAAAGAACACACTAGATTTATAGTGATTTGGTAAAACCTTGACCTACGTCCACTCCTCGGAGGCACCCTCCAAGTATTGCACTAAACTAAGTGTCTCTCCTTTAGGCCCCACAGCTAGGCGGAGAAGCACTTACAAAATCACTTCCACCTTCCCCGGTGCAGCGGAGTAGCCAGGTCCTTTGACACCAAAGAGATCTTCTTCTTCTGTGAACTTCCCTCAAGAAAAGACTTGAATCTGACAGTACTAAGGTGAAAGCTCGCTGGAGCAACCACGTGGAATCCCCCTCCACACTCCCTTGAGTCCCCCACCAAGGATCGTCTCCCTCTCTCAAACTCCACCCTTTCCTCTCTCCCTTTCAAGCTCTCTCTTCAAGTTTTCCCCAAAAGAATGAAGCTACAATGGCTGTTAAAGACACTTATCAAGTGTCTTGTCAAAGCTTAAACAGAATATCTCAAAATGAGCTCATTAATATAATTTGCTAACTTTATCATCTAGGCCGATAGGAATATCATCCTGGCCGATCAGTACAAAATAAGCTCAATAAGTCGGGATGATTTGGGATGATCAGAAGAAAAAATGGTTACATCGTTTAGGGTGATACAATATCATCCTGGCCAATTAGTTCCAATTCGAGTACAATCATCCTGATCATCGCCTTGAATAGAGGCTGACCGATGTCAATCATCCAGGACATCATCTTGGCCGATCCTGTGATCGGCCCGATCGATGTGAAAGTATCAATCATCCTTAATTTCTTTCCATAATTACTAGATTAATTTAGGCATAATTATTCTACATCATCCAGGCTGATGTTTAGATCGTCCTGCCCGATGTCCTAAAATAAAGAATACCTAAATTAATCATGGCAGCTATTTCTTTCTTAATTGAGCTTATCGGCCTGGCCAGTATAGGGATCATCCAGGCCTATCGGTTTAATGACGGTTGCCTTAATGAGGATGATGTCCTAATTAGGGTTTCTATTTTTGAACCGATCATTCAGGCTGGTATAAATATCATCCCAGACGATGTGACCAAAAATAGTCAACTCTTAGGAACAATCAGAAGTCTTTCCAAGGTGTGTGTGTGCAAAGTTACTTAGCATCAGGAGCCACACCAATTACAATAAACTCAAGAAAGGAAAAAGGAACAAGCTAACTCAGACCTAGTCTACCCAATCATGAGCTCGTTCCAAATTGCAGTATGATCTTGTGAACCTGAGATGTTAGTAGGCAATGAAGTCATAGAGAAACAAGAGTGTTTGCTATTATCAAAATCTTAATCAATGAATCCAGATCCGTAACAGCAGTCAGGTGACTATTTAAGTAAACATAGTATACATGTCAGATATCTATTCACTAGGTTTCATGCAAAAAAGTTTATAGTCATGTAGTAAGATATTCAACCTAGATTGCTTAACTTCATTTGTCCCTTTATAAGTAATACATAATCTATCCCATAATTTCTTACCAATAGCACAAGTTAAGACACACATGTAATCTTCCAATTTGAAAGCACAGAAAAAATAGTTTAAACATTTTTCATTAAGTTGTGCAAAATCCCTATCATCAATTGGCTATTTAGTAAAAGGAAGTTTTGTTTTAATGCCATTGATTTCATGAGTTGGTGGTGAATATCTATCCTTAACAAACATCCACATGCGATAGTCAATAGATTATAAAAAAGTGGACATGTGAGTTTTCAAAAAATTAAAAGGTATGTTATCAAAAAAAGGTGATCAGGTAATAGAATTTCCTTATATAGTATTACGAATATTGAAGTTAGCCATGGAAAAAAATTTAAAAGTTTTCAAAAACTCAATTTTGTGAATCTTGCTCTAATACCACTTAAAAGTTTGTTAGGGATATTAAGCCCTTATGAACTAACCTTAGACTAACCAAGAGAGGGGGTGAATTAGAGTTTTAAAAATTCTCAAACAAAATTTGCTATCTAAACCAAACTAATCATCCGCCAGAAAATAAATTGTACAAATTAAATGCAAAAATATAATAAGAAATAACAAACTAATTTTTATAGTGGTTTGGTCAACTTGACCTACTTCCACTCCCCGGAGCCTCTCCTCCAAGTATTACACTAAGCTCAGTGACTCTCCTTTTACTCCCGCAACAAGGAGGAAAAGCCTGTACAAAAACTCCTTTCTACCGACATAACCCAACTCCTTTTGCTTTTTGTGAAACAGGTAAAGAACCTGACCCCTTTTGCTTCCTCCTGAAGCAAGCATAGAACCCTAATCAATTACTAAAGTAGACCTCTCTAGAATCTCCAAGGGACTAGGGACGAGGATCAGAGAAGATAACTCAGTTTCTTACTTGGAGCAACCTTTGTGAAGCCCTCACAAACTCCCCCTCATAAGATCATCTCTCTGTCCCAAGCTCCCCATATCCTCTTGGCTCTCTCAGGTCAGGATAGAAGCAAAAGCTTTTATCTTGACTAAATAAGAGATCTTATAAAGAACAGTTTCAAATTTGCCCTAATTTGCAATTAATTGATAAAGATCATCCAAGATCATCCTGTACGATCAGTACAAATTTAGCTCAATCAGCTAGGACGATCTGGGGGAGGCTAGACGATTAAAAGGTTTATTTGTTTTGATCATCTAGGATGATGGTAGTTTAAGATACTGAATATCATCCACATAATTGCTCTTTTGGGCCAGACATTACCTGTTTGGATGATGAAAAAATAATTAAACATACAGGATAATTCCACGATCATCCTGTATGATTAGTTCAAGATGTTGAATATCATCCAGACAATCACTCTATTCGGCCAGACTTTACATGTTTAAATGATAAAAAAATACCTGATTGTCCAAGACGATTCTAGGATTGCCCTGTACGATTAGTTCAAATCAATACATATAATCCAAAACATCATTCTAATTGTCCAGTAAGAAAGTAAAGTTTGTTTAACTTATCATCCCGAATGATGCTATGATTTTCCAAGATGATATGATCGATCAATCAAACCTTAACTACTTTGCTTAATAATCTGACTAATTTAAGCATAATTGTAATTCATCATCTTGGATGATGTTCTGGAGGATGTTTAAAAATTATAATATGCATAAAAAAGTTGGCAGCTGATTCTTTCTGATTTGAGCATATCGTCTAGGATGATTATAATATAGTATGGGATGATTTGTTTAATTTTGGCTTTCTTAACTAATATGCTCTAATTAGGGTTTTTATTTTTATTTGATCATCTAAGATGATTTGGGATCATCCTAGACGATATGATCAAAAATAGGAAACTCTAAAATAAATAGAATTTTCCCCTTCGAGTGTGTGTGTGCAAGGTTACTTAGCATTATGAACCATATTATTACATTTGACGTTCACTTACAGACTGACTCAATCCTAATCTACCCAATCTTGAGCTAGCTTGATTTGAAATTGACCTTGTGAACTTGAAACGTTAACAGGCAGGGTAAAAAACTAAAATATCCAAAATATTTGCTATCATCAAAATTATAATCCTTGAATCTAGATTCGCAACAGGAACAAATTTCCAAACATTGTACAAACAACTACTATTTATTCAAACAATCAAATTTAGAGCAAATGTGCAGTCTTGTTTATAAGAAATTGGTTGTAAGACCCACTACCCAACAACTTTCAAGGGAAAAGTCATAAGTCTGACCTTAGGATAAAGTTTTAGGTTAAATTAACCTAACTCTTAACCCTCAATTAAAACCCCAACCGCTTCTAATAGAAGTTGTATGTCTGACTTTTGAGGAAAACATTTAGGTGATAATACAACCCTAGACCCCTCATTTAGGAATCCTAGTCTATAGGATTAGGTTGTAAGACTCACTTTCGGGCTACTTCTAAGTTAAGTCATAAGACCCACATTTTAGAAGAATTACTAAATAAATTACATTGATTCTAAACCTCAAACAATCTGACCCAAACCTTTGGTCATCCTAGTCTATAGGGCTTAGTTGTAAGACCCATAACTCAGGCCACTTAGTTTCCTATACTAGGTCGTAAGACCCAAAATTAGGCAACTTCTAAGAAAGCAATAAGACCTACCCAACTAAAATCTTCGGGCTACTTCTAAGTGAAGTCGTAAGTCTCATACGTTAGGGAACATTTTTAAAATGAAGCACATTTACCCTAACAATCCTACAAATAACTAGACAAATTTTTAAGGGAAGTCATAAGACGTAATCCAAATCTAACTAAAAAACCAAATTTAATCCTATGGGCATCCTAGTCGATAGGATTAGGTTATAAGACAAGCTATCAGGAAACTTCTAACTGAAGATAAGTTCCATGTTTTAGGAAAATTGTTAAGTAAATAACAATAATCCTAAACTCCAAATAATCAAATTTAAAACCTCCAGGCAGCCTCACTGTAGAGTTAGGTTATAAGACCTGCCCTTGGGCAACTCATAAATAGAAAAATAAGCCCTAATTCTAGATCATATATCCGGGCCACTTCTATAAAAGCTTTAAGTCTAAACCTAAATTTAAATTCCTGGGCTACTTCCTAAAGAAGCCTTAAGTCCCGCTCCAATCCAAACTCTGGGGTTACTTCTAAATGAAGCCATAAATACCAACTCAATTAATTTCCAGGTATTCTAATGGATGTAATCCCCAAAATATCCAATAAAATTAATACCCACAACTAATCATTTCAGTCTACTCGGGATCCCTGAGAGGATGCAACCCATGGCTGCTAATCTGATTCCATATACGCTACAATCAGTGATTATTAGTGTTGATAGTATCAAATCTATGGTATACCCGAGACGAAGGAACCATGGGATCTTGATCAGGTTTACCTCCATTTTCTCACTATTAAGACTAAATATCAAAAATTTATTTGTCCTTAAACAAGAGTTCTCTCTTACATAGTAAGAAGGGTAATTAACTATGAGTGCTTGAGCTCATAGGAAGTAAGGACCCCAGATCTTTAAACCCTAACATTACCCTCATGGGAAATATAGTTAATTATAATCTAACTTAATGAAAATAGAATCCTACAGCTATAAAGTGGGATTCATGCATTCGTGCTATTTTTTCTTGAGCCAACCCTCTTCCAATTAATAGTGGCACAAAGGGAAGGAAATGATTTGCATAGTAAATGGTGATTTTCCTAAGAATGGAAAATAATGTAGGAGATAGAAATATTATAGTGAGCGAGATAGTTATTCTTGAATATTCTTGTAATGATGGAGAGAGAAAATTCAATCTTGATATTAAATTTAATAGGAGTTTCCTTGGTATCTACATGCAGTAAAATTTTTTCTCTATAAATAAATGGAGTTGGATCTTGAGGTCACACTTATTCAAAATTTCAACTTGCTTTCTCCATTACTTATACTATTATTATGAGTATGACTATGGATGCACTGAGAAAGTTTGCTAATGAATTCATAACATTACATGACTTACTAGAGTCTAGGGATCTAGATGATGCATTAGTAATCCTTCGTAACCATTTTATACGGGGTCTTTAGCTTTCACTTTGTCAAGTTGGAGGTGTTGAATTACTATGGGGTCATCCTTGTCGAATACTTCCCAATTAAGTGTCAAATGTCATTTATTTTGTTTTGTATCTATACTAGTGTTAGCTTTCATAGATGTTGAACTTATTTCCTACATCTTCATAATGAAAGCATCAAATCTTTGTTGCAAGCAATTTTTGTTGATTTTGATGAAGGCTTTTATGATGGCAAACAAGGTTAGTGACTTGAAGGTGATGTTCATAATTGTGCAAAGCATGATCCCCTATATGGTGCTAACTCACCTAATGGTGTTCCTTAATAACCCACCATAATTGGGGAGGAGTTGATGTTGTTCAAAATAAAGGGGGAGCTGTTGATTAGCCTCCATCATCTCCACCTATTACCTTGTGTTAAAGATTTTTTATGGTGAGTTTCATTATCCTTAAATGTTTTTAAATTTTTTACTTGCATATTATTGACTCATTTCCACTTGTACAGAGGGTTTTATTATTTAGTTAGTAAAATTAATGTTTTAAGTGTGTAAGTTTTAGTGAAAATTTACTTAATTTTTATTATTTTATATAGTTAAATTTTAAAGAAACAAAATTTTAAAAATAATTTTAGTATCACAGCGGTGGTGCTATCATTTCAGTGCCACAAGACCATCTGAGGGAATCCTCGGTGCTCAAATAGAGGAATTGACACCAGATGACAAAAAAAAGTGTTTTCCAATTATAATTGTTTTTATGTAAATGGTACCTAAGTTAATAGTTTTGTGTAGGAAAGGATTGATACAAGAATCATGATTAAGGGAATGCCATGGAGCAAATGACTATAGCATCATAGTACCACACTAAGCAACATTGTAGTTCTATAAATAATGCTATAGTGGAGATGACAGAATCCAATATAAAGAGCATGGCACCGAGGCACCAAGGTGGAAGAAATGCATCACCGTATTGCCACCGCAATGCCAAATCTCCATAGTTCCACGACAGTGACAGTTAAAGATGATTTAATCAACAAAATAATGCTTCAATTTTTGAGATGACACATTAATTTTATTTAATGCCATAGGAAAAAGTGAGATAACACTGAGCGCTTGAAGTGCCATGGTGCCACATAGGTCAATGCTTTTGTGCTAGTGATTATTTTAAAAATTATAAATAGGTGTCTCATTTCTTATGTGTAGGGGAATGTTATGGGAGAGTTTAGTTAGTGAGAGTGTATTTCTTGTGTTGTAAGCAATGCTTTTAAAACTGGACCGGACCGGCCGGTTCAACCGGTTGAACCGCGAACCGGCCGGCTGGCTGGTTACTGTTCAGCATATAATCGGTTTCTCTCAAAACCGCTTTTGAACCGATCGAACAGGCGGTTTGACTGTCGAACCGCCGAATCGGTTCCGGCTAATGATAACCATCAGATTCAATTTTAGCGAGATCCGACGGCTGTGATTCGGGAATGCGAAGCTTTTATGGGAGAGGGAAAAACGAAAAGTCAAAAAACCCTCATTCGGACGATCTTCTTCCCAACTTCTCTGCTCGTTCGAACTTCGCTCTCCCCGTCTCAATGTCTCTCTCGTTCACGAATCCAGAATAGTAGAATACAACAAGACAACAACGACTCATGCTATCTATTCGTTCGTGAAGCCAGAAGCCAATATTCGAACACTATTTTGGCGTCTCCTGCTCCAGGTTTGTTTCTAGGGTTATGTTTTTTTTTTTTTTTCAAAATCTACAGATTTCATTTGCTCTATTCTCTTTTTTTGTTTTCTTATGATAGTACTATTTTTTTAAAATCCAGGTTTTCCTTTGCTTTTTGTATCATGCTCATCTCCGTTAGCAACAGTAGCTACTTTTTTTTTGTTCTTGTTGTGTTTTTTTTTCTTTTTTTATTAACTATGATAATGAAATCATAAACAAAAGCTCAATAAAAATCTTTTTTTTTGTTTATTTGATTTGGCTAGATGTCCTATATTCACACATGAATGGGATTAAATTTATTATTTCTACAAGTTTGTTGTGAGTTTGCTTGTTTTGTTAGTAAGAACTAAGAACCTTTTATCCTATTTTAGATTCATTTTACAGTTGTACTAAGCTTGAGTTCTTCAATTTGTAATGGCAAATTGCTCTGTAATGTTCCTCTAGATAGCCATACAAGATAATTGTGTCATTATTATAATATTTAAATATAATAAGCATTTATTATGTCATCCGGTTCGACCCCGGTTCGACCATCGTACCCCTAACCTCTCATTCTTCCGGTTCATTGACCGGTCCAGTTTTAAAGCCTTGGTTGTAAGTTGTAAGTGTGAGATAGAGAAGGGTAATATTGACATTTCAAATAGAGAGACTAGATATGATTAGATCTAATTTCTATTAGACTTCCCATATGATAATGTTTTGATCCCTCTAGCTTACGCTCATGTTTCCTATTTTATTTGAAGCAAAATTGTTTGTATTTGTTGTTTCAAGAATTTTAGTAATTAAATATACTTTTCTAAACTATTGGTGCACTAATTTTTATTCATGTTTAAGGAATTGATTACATGTATAAAAAAATGTTATGTAATGTTTCATATTTTCATATGCCTAATTTAATTATGTAGTTGGAAACTTACTTTTGAAAATCAAGGATGATATACAACTTTGATAAAGGTGTAGTGGAATCAACAAAGAAAAAATGAATAAATGTTAATTCTACGTAGACATAGGCTAATTTAATATTTGAGGTATTTAGGAGATATAAAAAAATATAATTATACTTAGAATCTAGATGGATTTGATAAAGGTCATTGGTTACTATCACTCTTATCCATTTTATTAACATATTCTAATATATATTGTTGATTTGGATAAAATTAAGAGCATTAATAGTCTAAAAAATTAATAGAATTATAAAAAATAAATAATTAAAATAGATTATATGATAGATTTACTTCTGTTAGTCCACATTTATCTGGCAAGATAACTTATAGTGGTTTGTAAAAGTAACTAGATTTTCATATTATACTTAAGTTAATCCTTGTGGAATGATAGTCTACTCATCCTTTTATTACTTTATTATGACACATACACTTACATATAGAGCTATATTTTTCATATCCTTTTATAATATTGTGGGCTTACATAAAAAGTTTTTTGCATCAATACTAAATATTTAAAAGTTGTTTTGAGGAAGTTGATATTAATTCTAAAAATAACTAATTATTTTTTTTATTTTCAATTTTTGTTACTATATTAATGTATGTGTTTAACCTTGTTTAGATTTTGATTGCCATCTTGTTGTTAGTAATCTATATTGTTGTAAGCAAAAGGAAAGAAAAATATTGTTATGTTTTTGTACAATTGTTACATTCAATTTAGAATTCAAGATTTTTTTCATTCATGTTTATGTTAATTTACTTATTCCATATGTTCTAGTTTATTAATTTGTGGAAACATGTTCATTACAATTGAGAGTTATAGATTTGCTTTTGTAATTGTAAATATTTATTGAATATTGCAATAGGGTTCAAGCTTTTCTTTCTTAATTTGACCTAGAAATAAAAAAAAGAACACTTAGACAAATTAAAAAATAAAAATAATAAAAAGAATTAAAAATAGCAAGCCCTAGTAATGATAATGACCAGTCTAGACTTTGAAGCTAATCCTTTAGTATATATATATTTTTGAAGAATACTAAAAAGCATAGATTAAAGCAAAGAAGAAAAGAAGAAACCTAGATACAAGCTAATGAGTAGAAACTACCATATCACATTCTTTCTTCAACAACTGAACGAAAGAATTAGGTAGATCCTTCTCAGAAAAGTACTCCCAAAAAAATTCATAAGAAAAGGCTAAGTTAGCACAAAAGTGGACTAACTTATTACAATTTCGTCTTACATGATGAAAGACGACCTTATTAAAACCCTTCCCAATAAAGAAATCATCTTCATCATCATCAAAATTATCATCCAATTTCTTTTCTCTACTGTACAATTGAAGAAATTGGATGATATTACAATTATCACTTTCAACTATAATACCAATGGCATCAAGTAATTTACCTTTTAGGAGCTTATTTAAAGAATTGATAGCCAATAATTCAACTTGTGCAATATCCCAATGAACTCCATAGAAACCGAAAGCCATGATGAATCTTCCTTTAAAGTCTCGAATGACACCTCCAATTCCTGCTTCATAGTTCTTCTTGAGTGCAGCATCAATGAATCTTCCTTTAAACTCTTGCTTATACAAATCAAAAGCCATTAAGAATCAAAAAGCAGTCCCAAGGACTGATGTACATCCCAGTGGTTCGATTGAATAAGGTTGAGCTTCTTACAATTTACTAAGCTCAAAATATTTGAAGCTGTTAATGTATCACAATTTTCCATCTTACCATGCTTGCTCTTATTTCTGTTGTTCCAGGAAAACCAAAGCAAAGTGCAATAAAACCTAGCCATCACCGGATTTGTATAAGCAAGAGTTTCCAATTTACTCCAACAGTCCTGGAAAGAATTGTATTTAGGAATCATAAATCCCCAACTTCTTAACACATTAATAATCCTCAATAGTTTAAGATAAGAAGTGGTGATGTGATCCAAATCCTCAGCAACTCAACAACCTCTAGGACAACAATTACCATTTACAAGCCTTCTTCTCATTAAGAAATCTGCAGTTGGTAAAGCTGATTTACCAATTCTCCACATAAACAATTCAACACGGGAGTTCAACTTTAATTTATGTATCCAATTAACTGGAACAGAGTAAGAATCTGAGGAAAGTTCTTCATACAACAATTCCTCCTTAATCAATGAAGAAATTGATTTTCTAGAGTATCTTCGTTTTAGCTCCAAGAAATCACCATCATCCATGTTAGAAATTTGAATATTGCTGATTAGAGCTATAAGCTCTTTTCCAAAGAATAAAGATAATTTCTCTAGATCCCAACTTCCATCATGAATGAAGAAGTCCAGGTATATGTTTTCATCATCAAAATTTCCAACAAAGGTCGGCCACCTGATCAGGCTCTAATCAAATATCCACACATCCTTTAGAACATTAATTTTACTTCCCGTCACCACTCTCCATCTAACAGCCTTTTTAAGAGCATCCCGCCCAGATTTTAAAGTCTTCCAAGAAGGAGAACCACCCTTCTTATTGTCATCATTCCATCATTCTTCTCCATATATGCTTAACATGTTTTTATTCAGCAATTAATTTTGAACCTCTACTAACTTCCAAGCAAACTTGGCTCTTAAGGATCCCACGCTAGAAAGTGCAGATTTGATCCCCAAACCTCCCAAAGCTTTTGGCTTACAAAGTGCATTCCAAGCTACATAATGTAACCCATGACTTCCATCTACTTTATTCCATATATAATTCCTACATAACCTTTCAAATTCCTTCAAAACTCCTAAAGGAATGAGAGAGTGTGAGCTAATAAAACAGGGAAGTTGACATAAACCGAATTCACCAACACCATCCTTCCTGCCAAAGAGATGAATTTATTACTCCAAGAGTTCAACTTCTTCATAGATTTGTCCAAGAGAGATTGATAATCAGTCTTCTTTAATCTTCTAAGTGCAATTTTAACTCCCAAGTACTCCATTTCATCTTCCGCCTTAAAACCCATGAAATCATCCGCCGCCTTAAAACCCATGAAATATGTATTCATCTTCTTCTTCCTTCTATCAACTCTTTTACCATAAATCATAGCAGAATCCTATAGTATATGGAATCCATAAAAACCTTCATAAGCCAAATATTCAAGAAATTAGACAACTTGTAACTTAAAGCTATAATCCTTCAAACAGCCAAAACTCTTAGTTTGGGGATCTCCTATTGAGGATCATAACCTTATATTTCCCATTTTTAAAAATATGTATAAATTTTTAATTTAATAAAGTTTTTTATGACATTATTAGACATATATTATTATAAGTTTGAATAGGTTGTTAGACCTGTTACAATCATCTCAATGTTAACCAAGAGGGGGGAGTGAATTGATAATTTAAAAGTCTCTTGGTTAATTATAGAAAATTGTTTTATGATTATAGGCACAAAGATTTTTTTTTAAAATCAAATTTTCAACCAAAAAATTAAATGTGCAAAAAAATAAAAATAGAAGAACACATAAATTTATAGTTGTTTAGTCCAACAAGACCTATGTCCACTCCCTGAAGACTCTATCTTCAAGTATTGCGCTATACCAAAGTGACTCTCCTTTTGCTCCCATAGTAAGGTGGAGAAGCCCTTACAATTAACTTCTCTTCCACCAATCCCTAATGCTATAGAGTATCATCATTCTTTTTCACTCTCCTGGTGATGGCCGAGAATAGGCATCATTTCACACCCTTAAGTGTCGGCAGAGAACTGTCATCCTGTCACACCCTCTTGGTGTTGGCATAGAACCGTCGTCCTTTCACAACATCCTGGTGTTGGCAGAGTACCGTCTCTCCTTTGAAAATCTTCTTCCATGAAACTTCAAGAGTGAAGGGAAGACCTTTGAAGAATAAACGTGAGATACTCACCATTAGGAAATCTTGTGAATCTCCTCATAATTCCCTCTTAAGAAATCTCTCACACCCCAATTACAAAAACTCTCCCAAACACTATCCAAGTGTACTCTCAAAAGAAGTTTGTAGAAGAAAATTTGTAAGAGTTCATATGTCAGTCAATTTTTAGGACCTTATATGAAAGACATAAAAAACTATCTAAAAAATAGAAAATTTCAATTTATCTGTTAAGGATCGTACAGTACGATCACACATCATATGTACGATAAATTCAAAAATTTCTTGGATGATCTGTACGAATCAATTTAGTACTCTGCTTGGCATACATACGAATTGACATAGTGCAGTACAATCAGTTCAAAATTAAACCAATTTATTTGGTATGATTCTGTATGAACCTCTTTCATACTCTGGATATTATATTTTATGAAATTAATATAATATAGTATAATCTAATTAACGAAAATCATGCTTTATTTGGTACAAAAATGGACGAGTCCATTTTATACTTTGGACATTGTCTATACGAACCTAAGATCGTATAGTATGAACATTTCAAAAAATTTACCTGTTCGTATGGATGAAATGACAAGCTCCTATTTCATACTCTGGACATCGTTTGTACAAACATATGATCGTACAATATGATCAGTTCAGAAAATTTTGAATTCATTCAGAATGAACTAGTATGTATCCATTTCATACTATGGACATCGTCTATACTAATATTACTTCATACAGTATGAACAAGACTTAGAAATTTTTTCCTAGCATGATTTGATCATTATCATTCTGGAGGAACAATTGATCAAATCATACAGTATGATCTATGATCATACAATATGATTAGTTTAAAAAACATAAGTTTTTGGCACTCCCCAAGTGCGTGTGTGCACTGTTAACCAATTACATTCACACTCTCTTAAACTCAAGAAAAAATATAAAAAGTACAGACTTTAATTACAATAAATTATAATCTAATCTGTCTTGAAGTCTTCAACAGTTTGGAGTATGATTTTCCTAAAATGTTAGTATACGAAAACAACAAAAACAATATTTCTAATATATTTTAGGAGAAATAATAATCAACACAATAAGACTTTGGAATAATAAAAAACACACATGATATGAAAATATAGTTATGAAAACTAAGTTGCAACAATTATTTCCATTTTATTTGAGAGATAAGATAAAATTATAGTTAAATTTTTTACCTCTTGCTCTATCACAACATGGAATGAATTAGCCTAGACGTTTTTAGCTAAGTATTTCCCTCATTTAAGACTACCAAGCCTAGGAATGATATTACATCTTTCAACTATTTAGTTGTGGAGTAAAATTTTGAGGTATGAGAGAGGTTTAAGGAACTTTTTAGGAAGTTCCCACAACATACTTTACCTATTGGTTGATTATCCAAACATTTTATAAGGGTTTTGTTTATTCCCTTAAACCTATTATAGATGATGCAACAAGATGTTTTTTGATGTCCACGCCCTTTGATAAAGCTTGTATTTTAATCATGGAGATATCTACCAATAATTTCTAGTGGCATTTTGATAGAATGAACCTTATAAAGGTTCTTAACATGCTTGAATCTGATGTGTTTCCAATTTTTTACGTCACAGGATGTTTCCATTTTTAGGAAACTAGACAACTTAAGTGTTAGTGCAAACTCATGAACACATATTCTCTCGATTACACATTTGCATCAAGACTCATCTACATGGCCTTCATTCTGTTCAGGTCATAGACTTGTAACTAGAAATTGACAGGACATAGGTTTTCTCTCTTAGGCTAGCTCTCTTCTTTCTTCGCCTGGGAGGTTTGTAAAGTAGAAAGAGAAAGTCAAGGCTGTCGGCTCCTCTTTTCCAGGTTAGGTAGTATGTACTTTTTCTCGAACATTTGACATAAATAGCCATCTCTTACGTAAGCTTCTGGTAAGGGGAATGACTTTTCTTGGTACGGGCCAAGGGGTATTCAGTCTTTCAGGCTAGCCTGAACACCATATGCTGCTCAAGCCGCGACATTTAACGCTATTCGTACATTAGTTGATCAAGGTACCGAATTCTTGGGTTCCCCCCCCCTCCGAAGTGGCTAAAGATCAATGTTGACGGGGCTCTAATTCCAAATAATGCTGCTGGAATTGGGATGGTGATCCGGGATGAACAAGGCAATCTCATCACAACTGTTGGATGGAACCTAATCCATTGGGACAGTACAGCCGTGGAATTGAAAGCCATGAACTTATTGACAGGATTGTGGAGGGCTGGATGCTCGAAGTGATGGGTGTCATCATCGAGGGGGACAACGCTTCCGTTATTCAGTTCAGTTCATGCAAGAGTTTGAGTACAGGCAGAGATGGGAGGATTGGCCTCAGGAGGGTGATCTCTTCTCGTGGATGAAGCTTTTTCATAGAGTTCTTTTTGTGCATACCTATAGGAATGCAAATAAGGCTGCCCATTTTTGTGCCCAACTGGCTTTATACGGGGACTTTTTTTGGAAAGGTGTTGATAGGAATTTTGATTGTATTCCTCAGGATCCTAGAGAAACCAATGTATGGAATGCATAATGATCCTGGATCATCAGATTCAAAATCTTTAAATTTTATTAATAAGCATAGTAACTGATGGAGGGTGCAGCATATGTGAACACATATAGTGCAATGAATGTATATTATTGACGTGCTTTGGGTCGAAATATGCTTCTTCTTTTTTTGATGATTCACCCACTAAATATGTAAGTGCACGTTTCTATCAAGTAATAAAGTTATATGATATTATGTCGATCACACAAGGAAGTGTTTTACTAACATGCAAGTAAACTATTACTGCCTATTATAGCTACGATATTTATCCTACTATATGAAAATCAAGGTTTGGTTCTATCACCAAAGAAAACTATAAAATAAATATAAGATATCATGTGATAAAAAAATTTGGACTATTGAATGCAAATTACAAAAGTTTTCCTAATGAGAATCTTCTTTATTGATGTATATCAGAGCATATGCATCCATAGATCTTCGTTGAGCTTGCATGGATGTAAAAGGAGGTTTATAGCCATACTACAGTGGTTGTATCTCTATAGAGCATAGAAGTTTAAACATCCTATATCTAGACATGCAAACATTCCATTTGAATTCTCCTATTTATTATAATATTCATTTGCCAAGGATATATATCATTCTATTTTTTAACTATAACATTACCACTATTTAAATTAAATTAAGATTGAGAAATATTTGTAATGATAGAGCTCAATAAAAAACTATTTATATGATGTATAAAAATGGACTCAAGATCCAAAATCTTTAAATGGTGGCATCATAGTGTTATAAAATAAACTAGCACCTCGACGCTGCATGATTGCTCCACTGTGACACTACGCTGACTCATCACATCTACTAGTTAAATTGATGTCTTAGTTGGTTAATTCGATGCAGATTTATATTTCATTAGCTTCTTTTCCATGACTCTGCAGAAGTTGAGCAATGCATCACTAAAATGTGTAATTTAGCATTGCTTTATAGTGAAGCTCGATGCTCCAACACTCAAATTCTCGAGACTCAAGTGTTGTGATGCTGATTGTTGGTCCTATGACATTGAACTTCCATTCATCGAGGCATTAAAATAATTTCCATTTTTATGAAGACTTGGGCACTATAATTTCTTAATTTGATATCAAGGCATTCTAGACATTGCAACATTAGTTGTTAGAGAACAGAGATGTTGGTTCAACACATATGCTTTTTTTTTTCTTTTTCCTAAGAATTATCTCCATAATACAAATTAAAATTATGATTTTTAATCTTATTTTAAAAAATAAAGTACTATAAAATTTATACTTAACAAAATTTCCCCAGCTTAAACTCTTACTTGTCCTCAAGTAATAGTGTAATCACCCATTGATTAACCTTATTTTTGCTCTTTAGGTGAATGATATTGATAAGCTCAGTAATTCCATATAACATACACATATACTGTTATATGTGTATGTTAATACAATAATGTAATAACATGTACATATAAAACTTATACATAGCATATATAAACTTGTATAACTCATGTATAATGCTTATACATAGCATGTATAAACTTATACAATGTGTGTATAATTTTTATTTATAGTATGTAAAATGTTTGACATATCGTGTATAAACTTGTACATAGTGTGTATGATACTTGTATATTGTATATAAAACTTATACATAGTGTGTATAAATCTTATACATAGTATTTATAATGCTTATACATAGTGTGTACAAACTTATATATAATATGTATAATGCTTGTACAAAGCGTATACAAACTTATACATAGTGTGTGTATTATTTATCGATAGTGTGTATAAACTTCTATATAGTATGCATAAAGCTTGTATAAACTTATACTTAGTATGTATAATACTTTTATATAGCGTGTATAATACTTGTATATTGCATGTGCAATACTTATATATAACTTGTACATAGTGTATATAAACTTATTCAGAGTGTATATTACTTAAGAATAGTGTGTATAATGCTTGTACATATCGTGTATAAATATGTACATAGTGTGTATAATACTTGTATATTGTATTTAACATAGTATAAAATGCTTGTATAAACTTATATATAATGTGTATAATTCATGTATATAGTGTGTGCAATGCTCGTACATAGCGTGTATATAGTGTGTATAATTCTTATATATAGCATGTATAACCTTGTACATAATATATACAATATTTGTATTAACATGTACATAGTGTGTATAATACATGTACATAGCATGTATAATGCTTATACATAACGTGAATAAACTTGCACATAGTATATAAAAATTATGTATATAGCATTTATAAACTTATACATAGTTTGTCTAAGTCTTTTACATTACATGTATAAACTTGCATTTAGTGTATAAAAATTATATATATTACATGTATGAACTTATACATGATGTGTATAATCATGTATAAACTTGTACATAATGTCCATAAACTTATTCATAGTTTGTATAATCTTTATATATAGCGTGTATAAATTAGTACATAGTCTATATAATGCTTGTACATAACATGTGTATAATGTTTGAATAAACTTGTACATAGTGTGTATAATGGGTTTTTATAGTATTTATAATGCTTGTACATAGAATGTACAAACTTGTACATAATGTGTATAATGCTTGTATAAGCTTATACATAGTGTGTATAATGCTTATACATAGTATCTATAATACTTATATAAACTTGTATATAGTGTGTATAATGATTGTACATAGCATGTACAAAGTTGTACATAGTTTTAATAATGCTTATATATAGTGTTTACAAACATATACATAGTGTGTATAATGCTTATACATAATATGTATAAACTTATATATAGTGTGTATAAATTTATACATTACAAGTATAAACTTCTATATAGTGTGTATAATACTTATATATGACATGTACAAACTTGTACATAATGTATAAAATACTTATACATAACGTGTATAAACTTATATAATTCATGTATAATGCTTATCCATAACATGTATAAACTTATATATAGTGTGTATAGTACTTATACATATCATGTATATAGTGTGTATAATACTTATATATAGTGTGTATTAACTTAAATATAGTGTGTATAATTCTTCTTTATAGTGTGTAAAATACTTGTACATATCATGTGTAAACTTGTATATATTGTGTAAAATACTTGTATATTGCATGTTAAACTTATAGATAATGTGCATAAAACTTGTACATAGTATTTATAATGCTTATACATAGTATATACAAACTTATATATAATATGTTAAATGCTTGTACATAGTATGAATAAACTTGTACATAGTGTGTATAATATTTAATGATAGTTTGTGTAAACTTCTACATAGTATGCATAATGCATGTATAAACTTATACATATTATGAATAATACTTTTATATGGCATGTATAATATTTTTATATAGCATGTAAAATGCTTATATATAACTTATATAAACTTGTGCATAGTGTATATAAACTTATTCAGAGTGTATAATATTTATGAATGGTGTGCATAATGCTTGTACATAGCATATACAAAATATGTACATAGTATGTATAATACTTATATATAATATTAAAAGTAGTGTAGAATGCTTGTATAAACTTATATATAATGTGTATAATTCATGTATACAATGTGTATAATACTCATATACAATTTGTATATAGCATATATAACGTTTGTACATAACGTGTATAAACTTATACATAATGTATATAATGCTTATACATAGTATATATAAACTTGAACAAAATTTGTTCAATATTTATATAAACTTATACAGAGTGGGTATAATACTTATACATAGCATGTATATTTCTTGTGCATAGCGTGTATAAACTTATACATAGTGTGTAAAAACTATGTATATAGAGTTTGTAAACTTATACATAGTATGTATAAGTCTTATACATAAAATGTATAAACTTGCACACAGTGTGTTAAAATTTTGTATATAGCGTGTATAAACTTATACAATGTGTGTATAATCCTAATATATAGCGTGTATAAACTTGTACATAATATGCATAAACTTATATATATATATATTGTATAATCATTATACTTATCGTGTATAAACTTGTATATAGTTTGTATAATACTTATACATAGCGTGTGTATAATGTTTGAATAAACTTGTATATAGTATGTATAATGCTTATAAATAATGAGTTTAATGCTTGTATATATAATGTATAAATTTATACATAGTGTGTATAATGCTTGTACATAGCATGTACAAACTTGTATATAGCATGTACAAACTTGTACATAGTTTTTATCATGGTTATATATAGTGTTTATAAAAATATATAATGTGTATAATTCTTGTACATAAAATATATAAACTTATTTATAATGTGAATAAACTTGTATATTGCGTGTATAAATTTATACATAGTGTGTATAAAACTTGTATATAGCATGTACAAATTTATACATTATGTGAAAAATGCTTGTACAAAGCGTGTATAAACTTATATAATTCATGTATAATGCTTGTATATAGCATGTATAAACTTGTATATAGTGTGCATAATACTTATTTATAGTGTGTAAAATGCATGTACATATAATGTATAAACTTGTACATAATGTGTATAATACTGTTATATTGCATGTAAAACTTGTACATAGTGTGTATAAAACTTGTACATAACGTTTATAATACTTATACATTATGTGTAAAAACTTTTACATAATATGTATTATAATTGTATATAACGTGTATAAACTTGTACATAAAATATATATTATTTATAGATAGCATGTTTAAACTTCTATATAGTATGCAAAATGCTTGTATAAACTTATACAAAGTGTGTATAATACATTTATATGTTGTGTAAAATTCTTATATATAGCATGTATAATGCTTATATATAGCTTGTATAAACTTGTACATAGTGTATATATACTTATTTAGAGGGTATAATACTTATGAATAGTTTGTATAATGCTTGTACACAGCGTGTATAAATATGTATATAGTGTGTATAATACTTATATATAGTATTGAACATAGTGTAAAAGTTTTGTATAAACTTATATATAATGTGTATAATTTATGTATACAGTGTGTGCAATGCTTGTATATAGCGAGTACATAGTGTGTATAATACATGTACATAACATGTATAAACTTATCCATAATTTATACAATACTTATACATAACTTGTATAAACTTGTACATAACATGTACAATATTTTAATAAATTTGTACATAATGTATATAATACTTGTACATAACTTATATAATGCTTATATATAGCATGAATAAACTTGTATATATTGTGTAAAAACTATATATGTAGCATTTATAAACTTATACATAGTATGATAAGCCTTATACATAGCATGTCTAAACTTATACATAAAGTGTAAAAATTATGTATATATCATGTATAAACTTATACATTGTGTGTATAATCCTTATACATAACGTGTATAAATTTGTACATAATGTGCATAAACTTGTCCATAGTTTGTATAATCCTTATACATAGTGTGTATAAATTTATACATAGTTTATATAATTCTTGTACATAGCGTGTGAATAATGTTTGAATAAACTTGTATATAAGGTGTAAAATGCTTGTATATAGCGTGTAAACTTGTATAAATTATGTATAATACTTATACATAGCATGTATAAACTTGTATATAGTTTGTATAATACTTATACATATCATGTACGTAGTGTGTATAATGCATATATATAGTATGTATAAACTTATACATATTGTGTATAATTCTTATTTATAGTGTGTAAAATTCTTATACTTATCGTGTTTAAATTTGTATATAATATGTATAATACTTGTATATTACATGTAAAACTTATACATAGTGTGTATAAAACTTATATATAGTATTTATAATTCTTATACATAGTGCGTACAAACTTATATATAATATATATAATACTTGTACATAGCGTGTATAAACTTGTACATAGTGCGTATATTTTTTATGGATAGCGTGTATAAACTTTTATATAGTAAGCATAATACATGTATAAACTTATACGTAGTGTGTATAATATTTTTATATAGCGTGTATAATGCTTGTATATAACATGTACAATGCTTATATATAGCTTGTATAAACTTGTACATAGTGTGCATAAACTTATTTAGATTGTATGATACTTATGAATAATGTGTATAATCATTTTACATAACATGTACAAATATGTACATAGTATGTATAATACTTGTATATAGCATTCAATTTAGTATAAAATATTTATATAAACTTATATATAATGTGTATAATTCTTATACAAAGTGTATACAATGCTCCTATATAGCGTGTACATAGTGTGTATAATGTTTGTACATAACGTGTATAAACTTATATATAATGTTTATAATGCTTATACATAGTATGTATAAACTTGTATATAACATGTACAATATTTGTATAAACTTATACATATTGTGTATAAACTTATACATAACATGTATAATGCATGTATATAGCATGTATAAACTTGCACATAGTGTGTAAAAATTATGTATATAGTATTTATAAATTTATATATAGTATGTATAAGCCTTATATATATCAAATATAAACTTACAGATAGTGCGTAAAAATTATTTATATAACATGTATACACTTATACATGGTGTGTATAATCCTTAAACATATCGTATATAAATTTATACATAATGTGCATAAACTTATTCATAGTTTGTATAATCCTTAAACATAGCACGTATAAACTATTACATAGTCTGTATGATGCTTGTGCATAGCGTGTGTATAATATTTGAATAAACTTGTATATAATGTGTATAATGATTGTAAATAATATGTATAATGCTTGTACATATAATGTATAAACTTGTACATAATATGTATAATGCTTGTATAAACTTGTACATTGTGTATATAATACTCGTACATAGCATCTATAATACTTGTATAAACTTTTACATAGTGTGTATAATTATTGTACATAGCATGTAAAAACTTATTCATAGTTTTTATAATGCTTATATATAATATTTACAAACATATACATAGTGTGTATAATACTTGTACATAGCATATATAAACTTGTATATAATGTGTATAAATTTAAATATTATGTGTATAAACTTGTACATAACGTGTATAAACTTATATAATTCATGTATAATGTTTGTACATAGCATGTATAAACTTGTAGATAGTGTATATAATACTTATATATGTCATATACATAATGTGTTAATGCTTATATATAGAGTGTATAAACTTATACATAGTGTGTATAATTCTTATTTATAGTATATAAAATGCTTGACATGTCGTTTATAAACTTGTTCATAGTGTGTATAGTACTTGTATATTACATGTAAAACTTTTTACATAGTATGTATAAAACTTATACATATTATTTATAATCCTTATACATAGTGTGTACAAATTTATACATAATATGTATAATGCTTGTATATAGCGTGTTTAAACTTATACATAGTGTATATATTATTTATAGATAGCGTGTACAAACTTCTACATAGTATGCATAATGCTTGTATTAGCTTATACGAAGAATGTATAATACTTTTATATAGTGTGTATAATGCTTGTATATAATATGTGCAATGCTTATATATACCTTATATAAATTTGTACATAGTATATATAAACTTATTCAGAGTGTATAATACTTATAAATAGTATGTATAATGCTTGTATATAACGTGTATAAATATGTACATAGTGTATATAATACTTGTATATAGCATTGAACGTAGTGTAGAATACTTGTACAAACTTATATATAATTTGTATAATTCATGTATACAGTGTGTGCAATTTTTGTATATAGTGTGTACATAATGTGTATAATGCTTGTACATAACGTGTTTAAACTTATACATAATATGTATAATGCTTATACATAGCATGTATAAACTTGTACATAACATATACAATATTTGTATAAATTTGTATATAGTATGTATAATATTTATACATAGCATATATAATGCTTGTACATAGCGTGTATAAACTTACAAATAGTATGAAAAACTTATGTATATAGCATTTATAAACATATACATAATATATATAAGCCTTATATATAGCATTTATAAACTTGCATATAATTTGTAAAAATTATGTTTAAAGCGTGTATAAACTTATACAAGAGGTGTATAATGCTTATACATAACATATGAATAATGTTTGAATAAACTTGAACATAGTGTCTATAATGCTTATAAATAGTGTGTGTAATGTTTATATGTAGAATGTATAAATTTGTGCATAGTGTGTACAATACTTGTATAAACTGATATATAGTAAGTATAATGCTTTTACATAGCATGTACAATTATATACATAGTTTTTATAATGCTTATATATAGTGTTTATAAATATATACATAGTATGTATAATGCTTGTATATAGTATGTATAAATATGCATATAGTGTGTATAAACTTATACATTGCATGTATAAACTTATACATAGTGTGTATAATACTTGTACATAGCATATAAAAACTTGTACATAGTGTGTAAAATGCTTGTACATGGAATGTATAAACTTATATAATTCATGTATAATACTTGTATATAGTATATATAAACTTGTACATAATATTTATAATACTTATTCATACCATGTACATACTATGTATAATGCTTATATATAGCGTGTATATACTTATACATAGTATGTGTAATTCTTATTTATAGTATATAAAATTCTTATATATATCGTGTATAAACTTATACATAGTGTGTATAATACTTGTATATTGCATGTAAAATTTGTGCATAGTGTGTATAAAACTTGTACATAGTGTATATACATACTATATATATACTTGCACAAATTGTGTAAAATTATATTTATAGCGTGTATAGACTTATATATGGTATATATAATCCATATATATGCGTGTATAAACTTGTACATAATGTACATAAACTTATTCATAGTTTATATAATTCTTATACATAACGTGTACAAACTTATACACAGTCTGTATGATGCTTGTCCATAGTGTGTGTATAATATTTGAATAAACTTATACATAATATTTATAATGCTTGTAAATAGTGTGTATAATACTTATACATATAACATATAAATTTGTATATAATATGTATAATACTTGTATAAACTTGTACGTAGTGTGTATAATACTTGTACATAACATCTATAGTACTTGTACAAATTTGTACATAATATGTATAATGCATATACATAACGTGTACAAACTTGTACATAATTTTTATAATGCTTATATATAGTATTTACAAACTTGTATATAATATGTAAAATGCTTATACACAGCATGTATAAACTTGTATATAGTGTATATAAACTTATACATTATGTGTCTAAACTTATACATAGTGTGTATAATTCTTATAAATAGCTTATAAAAACTTGTACATATTATGTAAAATGCTTGTACATAGCATGTATAAACTTGAATAATTCATGTATAATGCTTGTACATAGCATGTATAAACTTGTACAAAATATGTATAATTGTTATACATATCATATACATAGTGTGTATAATGCTTACATATAGTGTGTATAAACTTATACATAGTGTATATAATTCATATTTATAGTATATAAAATCCTTGTACATATCATACATAAATTTGAACATAGTGTGTATAGTACTTATATATTACATGTAAAACTTATACATAGTATGTATAAAACTTATACATATTGTGTACAAATATATATATAATATATATAATACTTGTATATAGTGAGTATAAACTTATACATAGTGTGTATATTATTTATTGATAGCATGTATAAACATCTTCCTAATATGCATAATGCTTGTATTAGCTTAAACGTAGTATGTATAATACTTTTATATAGTATATATAATGCTTGTATATAACATGTACAATGCTTATATATAGCTTATATAAATTTATGCATAGTGTATATAAACTTATTCAAAGTGTATAGTACTTATGTATAGTTTATATAATGCTTGTATATATTGTGTAAAAATATGTATATAGTGTGTATAATACTTGTATATAGCATTGAATGTAGTATAGAATGCTTGTATAAACTTATATATAATATGTATAATTCTTGTATATAGTGTGTGCAACACTCGTATATAGCGTGTACATAATGTGTATAATGCTTGTACATAACGTGTATAATCTTATACATAAAGTATATAATGCTTATATAAAACTTGTATAAACTAGTATATAACATGTATAATATTTGTATAAATTCTTATATAGTGTGTATAATACTTGTACATAATATATATAATGCTTGTACATAGCATGTAAAAACATGCATATAGTGTGTAGAAATTATGTATATAGCATTTATAAATTTATACATTGTATGTATCAGCATTATACATAACATGTATAAACTTGCACATAGTTTATAAAAATTATGTATAATGCGTATATAAACTTATACTAGATCTGTATAATCCTTATACATAGCATGTATAAACTTGTACATAATATGCATAAACTTATTCATAGCTGTATAATCCTTATACATAGCATGTATGAACTTGTATATAGTTTGTATAATGCTTGAACATAGCATGTGTATAATGTTTGAATAAATTTGTACATAGTGTGTATAATACTTGTAAATAGTATTTCTAAGGCTTGTACATAAAATGTATAAACTTGTACATTATGTGTGTAATGCTTGTATAAACTTGTACATGTGTGTAAAATGCTTGTACATACCATGTATGAACTTATATATAGTTTTTATAATGCTTATACATAGTGTTTATAAATATACACATAGTGTGTATAATATTTATACATAGTGGGTAAAAATTATGTATATAATATATATAAACTTATACATTGTGATTATAAAACATATACATAGTGTATATAAACTTATACATAATATGTATAATCCTTATACTTAGCGTTTATAAATTTATACATAATATGCATAAACTTGTTCATAGTTTAAATCATCTTTATACATAGCGTGTATAAACTTGTATATAGTCTATATAATGCTTGTACATAACATGTGTATAATATTTGAATAAATTTATACATAGTGTGTATAATACTTGTACATAGCATCTATAATACTTATATAAATTTGTATATAGTATGTACAATGCTTGTACATAGCATGTACAAACTTATACATAGTTTTTATAATGCTTATATATAGTGTTTACAAATATATACATAGAATGTATAATGCTTTTACAAAGTATGTTTAAACTTGTATATAGTATTTATAAACTTGTTCATTGTGTATATAAACTTGTACATAGTATGTATAATACTTGTATATAACATGTAAAAACTTATACATTGTGTAAAATGCTTGTACATGGAATATATAAACTTATACAATTCATGTATAATGGTTGTACATGGTATGCATAAGCTTGTAGATAATAAGTACAATACTTAAACATACGATGTACATACTATGTATAATGCTCATATATAGCGTGTATAATATTATACATAGTGTATGTAATTCTTATTTAAAGTGTATAAAATGCTTGTACATATCGTGTATAAACTTATACAAAGTGTGTATTTTACTTATATTTTATATATAAAACTTATAAAAAGTATGTATTAAACTTATACATAGTATTTATAATGCTTGTATATAGTGTGTACAAACTTATACATAATATATATAATACTTGTACATAGTATGTCCAAACTTATACATAGTGTGTATATTATTTATAGATAACATGTATAAACTTCTACATAGTATGTATAATGCTTGTATAAACTTATACGTAGTGTGTATAATATTTTTATATAGCATGTATAATGCTTGTATATAGCATGTATAATACTTATATATAGCTTATATAAATATATACATAATGTATATAAACTTCTTCATAGTATATAATACTTATGAATAGTGTATAATGCTTATACATAGCGTGTATAAATATGTATATAGTGTGTATAATATTTGTATATTGCATTAAACACAATGTAGAATGCTTAGATAAACTTATATATAAGGTGTATAATTTATATGTATAGTTAGCGTAATGCTCGTATATAGCGTGTACATAGTGTATATAATGCTTGTACATAACGTGTATAAAAATACATATAATGTGTATAATGCTTATACATAGCATGTATAAACTTGTACATAACATGTATAATATTTGTATAAACTTGTATATAGTTTGTATAATACTTGGACATAGCATGTATAATGCTTATAAATAACATGTATAAACTTTCACATAGTATATAAAAATTATATATATTGCATTTATAAATATATACATTGTATGTATAAGCCTTATACATAGCATGTATAAACATACACATAGTGTGTTAAAATTATGTATATAGCATGTATAAACTTATATATGGTGTGTATAATCCTTATACATAGCGTGTATAAATTTGTACATAATGTTCATAAACTTATTCATAATTTGTATAATCCTTATACATAACGTGTATAAACTTATACATAGTTTGTATAATGCTTGTACATAGCGTGTGTATAATGTTTGAATAAATTTGTACATAGTTTATATAATACTTTTAAATAGTGTGTATAATATTTGTACATAGAATGTATAAACTTGTACATAGTGTGTATAATGCTTGTATAAATTTATACATAGTGTGTATAATACCTATACATAGCATTTATAATACTTGTATAAACTTGTGCATTGTGTGTATAATGCTAGTACATAGCATGTACAAACTTGTACATAGTTTTTATATTTCTTATACATATTATTTACAAACATGTATATAGTGTGTACAATGCTTCTACAAAACATCTATAAACTTGTATATAGTGCGTATAAACTTTTTCGTTGTGTGTATAAACTTGTACATATCATGTATTATACTTGTACAAACTTGTACATAGTGTATAAAATTCTTGTACATAGCTTGTATAAACTTCTATAATTAATGTATAATGCTTGTATATAGTATTTATGAACTTTTACATTGTGTGTATAATACTATATATACCATGTACATAGTGTATAAAATACTTATATATAGCATGTATAAACTTATACATAGTATGCATAATTCTTATTTATATTGTATAAAATGCTTAAACCTATTGTGAATAAACTGGTACATAGTATGTATAATACTTATATATTGCATGTAAAACTTTTACATAATTTGTATAAAACTTATACATAGTGTTTATAATGTTTATACATAGTATGTACAAATTTATTCATAATATATATAATGCTTAAACATTACGTGTATAAACTTATACATAGTGTATATATTATTTATAGTCAGCATGTATAAATTTCTATATAGTATACATAATGCTTGTATAAACTTATAAGTAGTGTGTAAAATATTTTTATATAGCTTGTATAATGCTTATATATAGCTTGTATAAACTTGTACATAGTGTATATAAACTTATTCAGAGTATATAATACTTATGAATAGTGCATATAAGACTTGTACATAGCATGTATAAATATATACATAGTGTGTATAATAATTATATATAACATTCAACGTAGTGTAAAATGCTTATATATAATGTGTATAATTCATGTATACAGTGTGTGCAATGCTCGTAAATAGTATGTACATAATGTGTATAATGCTTGCACATAGTATGTATAAACTTGTACATAATGTATATAAAGCTTATACATAGTGTGCATAATTCTTATTTATATTGTGTAAAATCCTTGTACATATCAAGAATAAACTGGTACATAGTGTGTATAATACTTATATATTGCATGTAAAACTTTTACATAGTGTGTATAAAACTTATACATAGTGTTTATAATATTTATACATAGTCTGTTCAAGCTTATACATAATATATATATAATGCTTGAACATTATGTGTAAACTTGTAAATAATATATATATTATTTATAGATAGCATGTATAAACTTCTATATAGTATACATAATGCTTGTATAAACTTATAAGTAGTGTGTATAATATTTTTATATAGCATGTATAATATTTGTATATAGCACGTATAATGCTTATATATAGCATGTATAAACATGTACATAGTGTATATAAATTTATTCATAGTATATAATACTTATGAATAGTGAGTATAAGGCTTATACATAGCGTGTATAAATATATACATAAGAGTGTATAATAATTATAAATAATATTCAACGTAGTGTAAAATGTTTATATATAATATGTATAATTCATGTATACAGTGTGTGCAATGCTCGTATATAGTATATACATAGTGTGTATAATGCTTGTACATAGTGTGTATAAATTTATACATAATATGTATAATGCTTATACATAATATGCATAAAGTTGTATATAATATGTACAATATTTGTATATATTTGTACATGATTTGAATAATACTTGTACATAATATGAATAATGCTTGTACATAACGTGTATGAACTTACATATAGTGTATAAAAATTATATATATAGCGTTTATTAAGTTATAAATTGTATGTATAATACTTGTAAATTGTGTGTATAAGGTTTGAATAAACTTATAAATAGTATGTATAATGCTTGTAAATCGTGTGTATAATGTTTGTACATAGAATATATAAACTCATACATAGTGTGTATAATACTTGTAAAAACTTGTATATAGTGTGTAAAATGTTTTTACATAGCATCTATAATACTTATATAAACTTGTACGTTATGTGTATAATGCTTGTACATAGCATATATAAACTTGTACATATTTTTTATAATGCTTATATATAGTGTTTACAAACCTATATATAGTATTTATAATACTTTTACATAGCATATATAAACTTGTATATAATGTGTATAAACTTGTACATTACGTGTATAAACTTGTACATAGTGTGTATATTACTTATACATAGCATGTACAAACTTGTACATAGAGTATAAAATGCTTGTACATAGTATATACAAACTTGTATAATTTATGTGTAATACTTATACATAACTTGTATAAACTTATATATTGTGTGTATAATATTTATATAATACATGTACAAAGCGTGTATAAATTTATACATGACAAGTATATTATTTATAGATAGAATGTATAAATTTATACATAGTATGTATAATGCTTGTATAACATTATACGTAGTGAGTATAATACTTTTATATAGCATGTATAATGCTTGTATATAGCATTTATAATGCTTATATATAGCTTGTATAAATTTGTACGTAATGTATATAAACTTATTCAGAGTGTATAACACTTATGAATAGTATGTATAATCCTTGTACATAGTGTGTATAAATATGTACATAATATGTGTAATACTTGTATATAGCATTGAACGTAGTATATAATGCTTGTATAAACTTATATATTATGTGTATAATTCATATATATAATGTGTGTAATGCTCGTATATAGCGTTTATATAGTGTGTATAATGCTTGTACATAATGTATATAAACTTATACATAATGTGTATAATACTTATACATAGCATGCATAAACTTGTATATAATATGTATAATATTTGTATAAACTTATATATAGTGTGTATAATACTTATACATAGCATGTATAATACTTGTACATACCGTGTATAAACTTATACATAGGGAATAAAAATTATGTATATAATATTTATAAACTTATACATAGTATGTATAAGTCATATACATAATATGTATAAACTTGCACATAGTGTGTAAAAATTATTTATATAGTGTGTATAAACTTATACAATGTGTATAATCCTTATACATAGTGTGTATAAATTTGTGCATAATATGTATAAACTTGTTTATAGTTTATATAATCCTTATACATAATGTGTATAAACTTGTATATAGTTTGTATAATACTTGTACATAGCATGTATATAATATTTGAATAAACTTGTATATAGTGTGTATAATGCTTGTAAATAGTGTGTATAAAACTTATACAAATAATATATAAACTTATATGTTTTGTGTATAATACTTGTATAAACTTGTACATAGTGTGTAAAATGCTTGTACATAGCATGTATAAACTTGAACATAATTTTTATAATGCTTATATATAGTGTTTACAAAAATATACATAGTGTTTATAATGCTTGTACATAGTGTGTAAAAATTATGTATATAGCGTACATAAACTTTTACGTTGTGATTATAAAATATATACATAGCGTGTATAAACTTGTACATAATGTACATAAACTTATTCATAATTTGTATAATCCTTATACATAGCATATATAAACTTGTACGTAGTCTGCATAATACTTGTACATAGCGTGTGTATAATGTTTGAATAAACTTAGACATAGTGTGTATAATGCTTATAAATTATGTGTATAATACTTGTATAAAGAATGTATAAACTTATACATAGTGTATAATACTTGTATAAACTTATACATAGTGTGTATAATATTTATACATAGTATTTATAATACTTATATAAACTTGTACATAGTGTGTATAATGCTTGTACATATCATGTACAAACTTATACAAAGTTTTTATAATGCTTATATATATTATTTATAAATATATACATAGTTTGTTAAATGCTTGTACATAGCATGTATGAACTTGTATATAGTGTGTATAAACTTATACATTGCGTGTATAAACTTGTACATAGTATGTATAATACTTGTACAAATCATGTACAATCTTGTACATAGTGTGTAATATGCTTGTATTTAGCGTGTATAAACTTGTATAATTCAAGTATAATGCTAATACATAGCATGTATAAACTTGTATATAATGTGTATAATACTTATACATATCATATACATAGTTATAGATAGAGTGTATAAATTTATATATAATCTATCTAAAGTATTTATAGATAGTGTGTATAAACTTCTACATACTATGCATAATATTTGTATAAACTTATATGTAGTATGTATAATACTTTTATATAACGTGAATAATACTTATGCATAGCATGTACAATGCTTATATATAGCTTGTATAAACTTATACATAGTGTATAGAAACTTATTCAGAATACATAATACTTATGAATTGTGTGTATAATGCTTGTACATAGCATTTATAATATGTATATAGTGTTTATAATACTTGTATATAGCATTAAACGTAATGTAGAATGCTTGTATAAATTTATATATTGTGTAATATTCATGTATACAGTGTCTATTGCTCGTATATAGTGTATACATAGTGTGTATAATAGTTGTATATAATGTGTATAAACTTATACATAATATATATAATGCTTTTATATAATATTTATAAACTTGTACATAATATGTATAATATTTGTATAAACTTGTACATAGTGTATAATACTTGTACATAACATGTATAATGCATGTACATAGTGTGTATAAACTTGCATATAGTTTGTAAAAATTTAATATATAGTGTTTATAAAATTATACATAGTATGTATAACCCCCATACATAGCATATATAAACTTGCAAATGATGTGTAAAAATTATGTATATGAAATGTATAAACTTATGCATGGTGTGTATAATCCATATACATAGTGTGTATAAACTTGTTTATAGTTTTTATAATCCTTATACATAACGTGTATAATTTTGTATAATATATATGTAATTCTTGTACATAGCGTTTGTGTAATGTTTGAACAAACTTGTACATAGTGTGTATAATGCTTATAAATAGTATATATAATGCTTGTACATAGAATGTGTAAACTTGTACATAATGTGTATAATACTTGTATAAACATGTAGATAGTGTGTATAATGCTTGTAAATTATGTGTATAATGTTTGTACATAGTGTGTATAATACTTGTACATAGTATGCATAATGCTTATACATAACATCAATAATACTTGTATAAACGTTTACATACTGTGTAAAATACTTATACATAGCATTTATAAACTTGTATATAGTTTTTATAATGCTTATATACAATGTTTACAAACATATACATAATGTGTATAAGGCTTATACATAGCATATATAAACATGTATATAGTGTGTATAAACTTGTACATTGCGTGTATAAACTTGTATATAATATGTATAATACTTATACATAGCATGTACAAACTTGTACATAGTGTGTAAAATGCTTGTACATAGCATGTATAAACATATATAATTCATGTATAATACTTATATATAGCATGTATAAACTTATACATAGTGTGCATAATACTTATATATTGCATGTAAAACTTATAAATAGTATGTATAAAACTTGTACATAGTGTTTATAATGCTTATACATAGTGTGTACAAATATATATATAATATTTATAATTCCTATACATAGCTTGTATAAACTTGTACATAGTATGTATATTATTTATAGATAGCAAGTATAAACTTCTACATAATATACATAATGCTTGTATAAACTTATATGTTGTGTGTATAATGCTATTATATTACGTGTATAATATTTGTATATAGCATGTACAATCCTTATATATAGCTTCTATAAACTTGTACATAATATATATAAATTTATTCAGAGTGTATAATACTTATAAATAGTATGTATAATGCTTGTACATACCGTGAATAAATATGTATATAGTGTGTATAATACTTATATATAGCATTAAACATAGTGTAGAATGCTTATACAAACTTATATATAATGTATATAATTCATGTATACAGTGTGTGCAATATTCATATATAATGAGTATATAGTGTGTATAATGATTGGACATAATGTGTATAAACTTATACATAATATGTATAATGCTTAAACATAGCATGAATAAACTTGTACAAAACATGTACAATATTTGTATAAACTTGTACATAGTGTATATAATACTTGTACATAGCTTATAAAATGCATGTACATAGCTGTATAAACTTGTACATAGTGTGTAAAAATTATGTATATTGCGTTTATAACCTTATACATAGTATGTATAAGCCTTATACATAGCATGTATAAACTTGCACATAGTATGTAAAAATTATGTATATAACATGTATAAACTTATACATGATGTGTATAACGTTATTCATAGCTTGTATTAACTTGTACATCATGTGCATAAACTTGTTCATAGTTTGTATAATCCTTATTTATAGTGGGTATAAACTTTTACATACTCTGTATAATGCTTGTATATAGCGTGTGTATAATGTTTGAATAAACTTGTATATAGTGTGAATAACGCTTGTAAATATTATGTATAATACTTATACATAAAATGTATAAACTTTTACATAGTGTGTATAATACTTGTATAAACTTATACATAATATGTATAATGCTTGTACATAGCATCTACAATACTTATATAAACTTGTACAATGTGTGTATAATGCTTGTACATAGCATGTACGAATTTGTACATAGTTTTTATAATGCTTATATATAGTGTTTACAAACATATACAAAGTGTGTATAATACTTGTACATAGCATGTATAAACTTATTTATAGTGTGTATAAGCTTATACATTATATGTATAAACTTGTACATAGTGTGTATAATACTTTTACATAGCATGCACAAACTTGTACATAGTGTGTAAAATGCTTGTACAAAGCATGTATAAAATTATATAATTCATGTATAATGCTTGTACAAAGCATGTATAAATTTATACATAGTGTGTATAATACTTATACATACCATGTACATTGTGTGTATAATGCTTATTTATAGCATGTATAAACTTATACATAGTGTGTATAATTCTTATTTATAATATGTAAAATGGTTGTACATATCGTGTATAAACTTGTACATAGTGTGTATAATACTTGTATAGTACATGCAAAACTTGTACATAGTATGTATAAAACTTGTAAATAGTATTTATAATGCTTATACATAGTGTGTACAAACTTATACATAATATATATAATTCTTGTACATAGCTTGTATGAATTTATACATAGTGTGTATATTATTTATAGATAATGTGTATAAACTTCTACATAGTTGCATAATAATTTTATATAGCATGTATAATACTTGTATATAGTATGTACAATGCTTATATATAGCTTGTATAAACTTGTACATAGTGTATATAAACTTATTCAGAGTATATATTACTTATAAATAGTGTGTATAATGCTTGTATATAGCGTGTATAAATATGTACATATTTGTATAATACTTATATATTACATTGAACATAGTGTAGAATGCTTATATTAATTTATAAATAATTTGTATAATTCATGTATACATTATGTATAATGCCTGTATATAGCGTCTACATAGTGTGTAAAATGCCTGTACATAACGTGCATAAACTTATAAATAATGTATATAATGCTTATAAATAGCATGTATAAATTTGTACATAATATGTATAATATTTGTATAAATTTGTACATAGTGTGTATAATACTTGTACATAACATATATAATGCTTGTACATAGCATATATAAATTATGTATATAGCATTTATAAACTAATACATAGTATGTAGAAGCCTTATACATAGCATATATAAACATGCACTTAATGTATAAAAATTGTGTATATAGCATGTATAAATTTATATATGGTGTGTATAAAACTTATACATAGCATGTATAAACTTGTACATAATTGCATAAACTTATTCATAATTTGTGTAATCCTTATACATAGCGTGTATAAACTTATACATAGTCATGTAAAAACTTGTATATAGTATGTATTATCTTGTAGATTATGTGTATAAACTTATACATAGTGTTTATAATACTTGTACATAGCATGTACAAACTTATACATAGTATGTAAAATGCTTGTACATAGCATGTATAAACTTATATAATTCATGTATAATGTTTGTACATAGCATGTATAAACTTATACATAGTGTATATAATACTTATACATATAACTTATATAGTGTGTATAATGCTTATATATAGTGTGTATAAACTTATACACAGTACATATCGTGTATAAACTTATACATAGTGTGTATAATACTTTTATATTACTTGTAAAACTTAAACATAATGTGTATAAAACTTGTATATAGTGTTTATAATGCTTATACATAGTGTGTACAATCTTATACATAATATATATAATATTTATATATAGTATGTATAATACTTTTATATAGCATGTATAATGCATGTATATAGCATGTGCAATGCTTATATTAGCTTGTATAAACTTGTACATATTGTATATAAATTTATACAAAGTGTATAATACTCATGAATAGTGTGTATAATGCTTGTACGTAGTGTGAATAAATATGTACATAGTATGTATAATTCTTGTATATAATATTGAATTTAGAATAAAAAACTTGAACAAACTTATATATAATGTGCATAAATCATGTATACAGTGTGTGCAATACTTGTATATTGTACATAGTGTGTATAATGCTTGTAGATAATATGTATAAACTTATGCATAATTTGTATAATGCTTGTACATAGCTTGTATAAATTTGTACATAATATATATAATATTTGTATAAACTTTTATAAAGTGTGTATAATAATTGTACATAATATATATAATGCTTGTACATAGCATGTATAAACTTGCACATAGTGTGCAAAAAAAAAATATCATTTATAAACTTACGTATTGTATGTATAAGCCTACTACATAGCATGTATAAACTTGCACATAGTGTGTAAAAATTATATATATATCATGTATAATCCTTATATATAACGTGTATAAACTTGTACATAATATGCATAAATATGTTCATAATTTGTATAATTCTTATAAATAGTGTATATAAACTTGTATATAGTCTGTATAATACATGTACATATCATGTGTATAATATTTGAAAAAACTTATTCATAGTGTGTATAATGCTTATAAATAGTGTGTATAATGCTAATACATAAAATGTATAAACTTGTACATAGTATAAATAATTCTTGTATAAACTTGTACATAGGGTGTATAATGCATATATATTGCATCTATAATACTTGTATAAACTTGTACATAATATGTATAATGCTTGTACATAGCATGTACAAACTTGTATATAGTTTTTATAATGCTTATACATAGTGTTTACAAATATATATATAGTATGTATATTGCTTATACATAGCATGTATAAACTTGTATAATTCATATATAATATTTATAAATAGTATGTATAAACTTATATATAGTGTGAATAATACTAATACATACCATATACATAGTATGTATAATGATTATATGTAACATGTATAAACTTATACATAGTGTGTATAATTCTTATTTATAGTGTGTAAAATGCTTGTACATATCGTGTATAAATTTGTACATAATGTGTATAATACTTGAATATTACATGTAAAGCTTATACATAGTATGTATAAAACTTGTACTTAGTATTTATAATGCTTATATATAGTGTGTACAAACTTATACATAATATATATAATACATGAATATAGCGTGTATAAACTTATACAAAGTGTGTATATTATTTATAGATAGCATGTATAAACTTCTACATAATATGCATAATGCTTGTACAAACTTATACGTTGAGTGTATAATACTTTTATATAGCGTGTATAACGATTATATATAGCATGTCAAATTCTTATATATAGCTTATATAAACTTGTACATAGTGTGTATAAATATAAACATAGTGTACAATACATATGAATAATATGTATAATGCTTGTACAAAGTGTGTATAAATATGTCTGTAGTGTGTATAATACTTGTATATAATGTTGAACATAGTATAGAATGCTTATATAAATTTATATATAATGTGTATAATTTATGTATACAGTGTGTGCAATGCTCTTATGTAGCATGTACATAATATGTAACATGATTGTACATAATGTGTATAAACTTATACATAATGTAGATAATGCTTATACATGCTATGTATAAGTATTATACACACTATGTATAAGTTTATATAAATATTATACATATTATGTACAAGTTTATACATGCTATATATAAGCATTATACATATTATGTATATATTTATACATGTTATGTACAAACATTATACATATTATATACATGCTATTGATGCGCATTGCACACAATATATACATGAATTATACAAATTATTCATAAGTTAATACAAGCATTCTACACTATGTTCAATGTAATTTATAAGTATTATAAACAGTATGAACTTATTTATACACGCTATATAAAAGCATTATTCACACTATTCATAAGTGTTATACACTCTGAATAAGTTTATATACACTATGTACAAGTTTATTCAAGCTATATATAAGCATTATACATGCTATATATAAGTATTATACATGCTATATAAAGTATTATACACACTATATATACAAGCATTATATAAGCTATTATACAAGTTTATACACGACATGTATAAGTATTTTACACAATATAAATAAGAATTATACACACTAAGTATAAGTATTTTATACACTATGTACATGGTATATATAAGTATTGTACACACTATGTAAAAGTTTTTACATACTATATACAAGCATTATACATGAATTATACAAGTTTATACATGCTATGTACAAGCATTTTATACACTACGTACAAGTTTATACATGCTATATACAAGTATAATACATGCTATGTACAAGTTTATACACGCAATGAATATAAGTTTATATATGCTATGTACAAGCATTATATACATTATGTATATATTTGTAAACACTATATATAAGCATTATAAAAACTATGTACAAACATTATACACACTATGCACATGTTTATACAAGTATTATAGATGTTATGTACAAGTATTATACACACTAAGTACAAGTTTATACAAGCATTATACATACTATGTACAAGTTTATATATTCTATATACAAGCATTATACACACTATTTATAAGTATTATACACACTATGTATAAGTTTATTCAAATATTATACACACGCTATGTACTAGCATTATAAAGACTATGTACAAGTTTATACATGCTATGTATAAGGATTATATAAACTATGAATAAGTTTATACACATTATGTACAAGTTTATACATGCTATGTATAAGGATTATACATACCATGTATAAGTTTATAAAAGTTATATACAAAATTTTTACACACTATGTGCAAGTTTATATATACTGTGTATAAGTTTATAAATACTATATACATAATTTTTACACTCTATTTGCAAGTTTATTCATGCTATGTATAAGCATTGTACATGCTATGTACAAGTATTATACACACTATATACAAGTTTATATAAATATTATACATGTTATGTATAAGTTTATACATGCTATATATAAGTTTATACAAATTATGTATAAGTATTATACATACTATGTATATGATATACATGAGAATTACACACACTGTATACATGAATTATATACATTCTATATAAGTTTATACAAATATTCTACATTACGTTCAATGCTATATACAAGTATTATACAAACTATGTACATATTTATATACTCTATATATAAGCATTATACGAACTTTTCATTGTATTATACACTCTGAATAAGTTTATATACAATATGAACAAGTTTATACAAGCTAACTATAAGCATTGTATATATTATATATAAGTGTTATACATGCTATATAAAAGTATTATACACAATACGTATAAGTTTATACAAGCATTATGCATACTATATCGAAGTTTATATATGCTATCTATAAATAATATAAACACTATGTACAAGTTTATACATGCTATATATATGTATTATACATATTATGTATAAGTTTGTACACCCTATGTACAAGCATTATACATACTGTGTATAAGTTTTATACACACTATATACAAGTTTATACACGATATGTATTAGCATTTTACACACTATAAATAAGAATTATACACAGTATGTATAAGTTTATACATGCTATATATAAATATTATACACACTATGTATATGATATCTATAAGTATTATACTAACTATGTAAAAGTATTTACATTCTATGTGCAATTATTATACCTAAATGATACAAGTTTATAAATGCTATGTACAAGCATTTTACAAACTATGTAGAAATTTGTACATGCTATGTACAAGCATTATAAACACTTTATATATGTTTATACACATAATGTATAAGCTTATATACAATATATACAAGTTTATACATGTTATGTACAAGTATTATACATATTAGGTATATGTTAGTAAACAATATACATAAGCATTATAAAAACTATGTACAAGTGTGTACATTATATGTATAAGTATTATACACACTATGTACAAGTTTACATAAGTATTATAGATGCTATATAGAAGTATTATAAATAGTATGCACAATTTTATACAATCATTATACACACTATATAAAAGTTTATACAATTGAAGTACAAGTATTTTATACACTATTTATAAGCATTATAAACACTATGTATAAATTTATTCAAATATTATACACACATTATATACAAGCATCATACAGACTATGTATAAGTTTATACACGTTATTTATAAGGATTATATAAACTATGAATAAGTTAATGCATATTATGTACAAGTTTAAACACACTATGTATAAATTTTATACACACCATATATAAGTTTATATATTCTATATACATAATTTTTACAAACTCTGTGTATGTTTATACATATTATATATAAGACATATACAAACTATGTAATTATTTATAAATGCTATATACATAAATTTTACACATTATGTGTAAGTTTATACATTATATTTACAAGTATTATACATGCTATATACAAGTATTATACACACTTTGTACAAGTTTATATAAATATTGTACATGTTATGTACAAGTTTATACATGCTATGTATAAGTTTTATACAAATTATGTATAAATTTAAACATGTTATGTACAAGCATTATACACACTGTGTACACGTTATATACGAGCATTGCACACACTATACACATAAATTATGCACCTTATATATAAATTTATCCAAACATTCTACACTACGTTCAATACTATATACAAGTATTATACACATTATGTACATATTTATACACGATATGTATAAGAATTATACACAGTATAAGTATTATACACTCTTAATAAGTTTATATACATTATATACAAGTTTATACAAGCTATATATAAGCATTGTACATGTTATATACAAGCATTATACATGCTATATAAAAGTATTTTACTCACTATGTATATGTTTATACAACAATTTTGCATATTATGTTGAAGTTTATACACGCCATCTTTAAATAATATACACACTACGTACAAGTTTATACAAGCTATGTACAAGCATTATACATATTATGTATAAGTTTGTACATACTATGTATAAGTATTATAAACACTTCGTACAAGTTTTATATACATTTTGTACAAGTTTTACATGTAATATAAAAGTATTATACATATTATGTACATGTTAATACACGATATATACAAGCATTATACACACTATTCATAAGTATTATACACTATGAAGAAGTTTATATACATTATGTACATGTTTATATAAGCTATATATAAGTATTATGCATGCTATATATGAGCATTGCATAGTATGTACATGGTATATTTAAGTATTGTATACACTATATACAAGTTTATATATAATATGTCAAGCATTATACATGAATTATATAAGTTTATACATTTCATGTACAAGCATTTTACAAATAATATACAAGTTTGTACATGCTATATACAAGTATTATACACAGTATGTAGAAGTTTATACATACAATGTATAAGTTTATACACACTATATACAAGTTTAAACATGCTATGTACAAGCATTATACATACTATGTATATGTTTGTAAACACTATATATAAGCATTATAAAAATTATGTATAAATTTGTACATGCTATGTACAAGCATTATACATACTATATATAAGTTTATATAAGTATTATAGATGATATTTATAAGTATTATACACACTATATAAATGTTTATACAAGTATTATACACATTATGTACAAGTTTATACATTCTATGTACAAGCATTATACACACTATTTACATTCATTATACACACTATGTATAAGTTTATTCAAATATTATACAAATGCTATGTATAAGCATTATATAGACTACGTATAAGTTTAAACACGATATGTATAAGAATTATTTAAACTATGAAAAAGTTTATGCACATTATATATAAATTTATACACGCTATGTATAAGGATTATACACATCTTGTATAAGTTTATACAGCTTTATACATAATTTTTAAAAATTATGTGTAAATTTATACATGCTATGTATAAGGCTTATGCATACTATATATAAGTTTATAAATGTTATATATAATTTTTACACTTTATGTTTAAGTTTTTACATGCTATGTACAAGTATTATATATGTTATGTACAAATATTTTATACACTATGTATAAGTTTATATAAATATTATAGATGTTATATACAAAATTATACATGCTATGTATAAGCATTATACATATTATGTATAAGTTTATACATATTATGTATGAGCATTATACATAATATGTACATGCTATATAATAGCATTGCACACACTGTATACATGAATTATACACATTATATATAAGTTTATATAAGCATTTACACTACGATATATACAAGCATTATACATACTATTCATAAGTATTATTAACTCTGATTCTGTTTATATATACTATGTACAAATTTTTATAAGCTATATATAAATATTGTACATGCTATATACAAGCATTACACACACTATCTAAAGTATTATACATACTACATATAAGCTAATACAAGTATTATACGTATTATATAGAAGTTTATACTTGTTATCTATAAATAATATATATACTATATATAAGTTTATACACATCATGTACAAGCATTATACATATTATGTAAAAGTTTGTACACACTATATATAAGCATTATAAATAATATGTACAAGTTTTATACACACTATGTACAAGTTGTACATGCAATATACAAGTATTATACATACTATGTATAAGTTCATACATGATATGTACAAGTATTTTACACACTATAAATAAGAATTATACATACTATGTATATGTTTATACACACAATATATAAGAATTATATATACTATGTACATGGTATGTATAAGTATTATATATAATATGAATAAGTTTATACATACTATATACAAGTATTATACAAAAATTATACAAGTTTATACACGCTATGTACAAGCATTTTACATACTATGTATAATTTTATACACGCTATGTACAAGCATTATACATATTATATATAAATTTGAATACACTATCTATAAGCATTATAAATACTATATATAAGTTTTATACACACTATATATAAGTTTTATATGTAATATATAAGTATTATACGCACTATGAACAAGTTTATGTACGATATGTACAAGCATTTTATACACTATAAATATGAATTATACACACATTGTATAAGTTTATATACACTATATATAAGCATTATACATACTACGTACATGGTATGTAGAAGTATTATATACACTATCTACATGTTTATACATGATATGTACAAGCATTATACATTAATTATTCAAGTTTATACATGCTATGTATAAGCATTTTACAAACTATGTACAAGTTTATATATGCTATATATAAGTATTTAAACACTATGTACAAGTTTATACACGCAATGTATAAGTTTATACACATTATATACAAGTTTATACATGCTATGTACAAGCATTATACACACTATGTATATGTTTGTAAACACTATATATAAGCAATATAAAAACTATGTATAAGTTTCTACATGCTATGTACGAGCATTATACACACTATGTAAAAGTTTATACAATTATTATAGATGCTATGTATGAGCATTTTACACACAATATACAAGATTATACAAACATTATACATACTATATATAAGTTTATATATTATATGTACAAGCATAATTTATGCACATTATGTATAAGTTTATAAAATGCTTATATACAAGTTTATACATGCTATATAACTTATCCACATTATGTACAAGTTTATACACGGTATGTATAAGGATTATAAACATCATGTATAAGTTTATACATGCTATATAAATATTTTTTATGCACTATCTGTAAGTTTATACATGCTATGTATAAGGCTTATACATACTATGCATTAGTTTATAAATGATATATACAAAATTTTTACACACTATGTGTAAGTTTATAAAAGCTATGTACAAGCTTTATACATGCTATGTATAAGTATTATGCACACTATGTACAGATTTATACAAATATTGTACATATTATATACAAGTTTATAAATGCTATATATATGCATTATACATATTATGTATAAGTTTACACGTTATATATAAATATTATACACACTATATACACAATATATAGGAGCATTGCAAACATTATGTAAATGTATTTTACACATTATATTTAAGTTTATAAAACTATTTTACACTACGTTCAATGGTATATACAAGTCTTATACACACAATGTACATATTTATACAAGCTATGTATATGCATTATATACACTATTCATAAGTATTATACACTCTGAATAAGTTTATATACACTATGTACAAATTTATACAAGCTATATATAAGCATTGTACATGCTATATACAAACGTTATAGACGCTATATAAAAGTATTATATACGCTACATATAAGTTTATACATGCATTATGCGTACTATGTAGAATTTTATACACGTTATCCAAAAAAATATGCACACTATGTACAAATTTATACACACTATGTACAAGCATTAAACATATTATATATAAGTTTGTAGGCCATATATATAAGCATTATAAATACTATATACAAGTTTTAAATACACTTTGTACAAGTTTTATATATAATATAGAAGTATTATACACACTATGTATAAGTTTATAAACGATATGCACAAGTATTTTATACACTATAAATAAGAATTATACACACTATATATAAGTTTATACACACTATATTTAAGCATTATACACACTACGTACATGATATGTATAAGTATTATATAACACAATGTATAAGTTTATACATGTTATGTAAAAGTATCATACATGAATTATACAAGCTTATACACTATATGTACAAGCATTTTACACCATATGTACAAGTTTATTCAAACATTATACATATGGTAAGTACAAGCATTATATAAACTATGTACAAGTTTATACATGCTATGTATAAGGATTATACAAACTATGAACAAGTTTATACACATTATGTATAAGTTTATACACGTTATGTATAAGGATTATACACACCATGTATAAGTTTATACATGATATATATATATATATAATTTTTACCCTTCATATGCAACTTTATTCATGCTATGTATAAGGCTTATACATACTATGTATAAGTTTATAAATGCTATATACATAATTTTTATATACTATGTGCAAATTTATACACGCTATGTACAAACATTTTACATAATATGTATAAATATTAAATACACTATGTACAAGTTTATAAAAACATTATATATGTTATGTTCAAGTTTATACATGTTATGTATAAGCATTATACACATTTTGTATAAGTTTATACACGTTATGTACTGCTATTATACACACTATGTATAAGCTATATACGAGTATTGCACACACTGTATACATGAATTATACACATTAAATAAGTTTATACAAGCATTCTATACTACTTTGAAAGTTATATATAATATTATACATTTTATATACATATTTATACAAGCTATGTATAAGCATTATACACATCATTCATAAGTATTATACACTCTGAATAGGTTTATATACACTATGTACAAGTTTATACAAGCTATATAAAAGCATTATACATGCTATATACAAGGATTATACACGCTATATAAAAGTATTATACACACCACGTATAAGTTTATACAAGCATTATGCATACTATGTAAACATTTATACACGCTATCTATAAAAATATACATATTATGTACAAGTTTATACAAGTTATATACAACCATGATATATATTATGTATAAGTTTGTACATATTATGTATAAGCATTATAAATACTATATAAAAGTTTTATACATACTATGTATAAGTTTTACATGCAATATATAAGTATTATACATACTATATACAAGTTTATACACGATATGTACAAGCATTTTATGCACTATAAATAAGAATTATAAATATTAGGTATAAGTTTATACATGTAATATATAAGTATTATACACACTATGTATTTGGTATGTATAAGTATTATACATACTATGTAAAAGTTTATACATACTATGTACAATCATTAAACATGAATTATACACATTTATGCACGTTATGTACAAGCATTTTGAAACCTATGTACAAGTTTGTACATTCTATTTATAAGTATTTTGTATACTATGTATAAGTTTATACACGCAATGTATAGGTTTATACACACTATATATAAGTTTATATGTGCTATATACAAACATTATACATACTATGTATAAGTTTATAAACACTATATATAAGCATTATAAAAATTATGTACAAGTTTGTATATGTTATGTACAAGCATTATCCACACTATGTACAAGTTTATACAAGTATTATAGATTCTATATACAAGTATTATACATACTATATACAATTTTATACAAGCATTATTTATGAGTATTACACATACTATGTAAAAATTTATTCAAACATTATACACACGTTATGTACAAGCATTATATAGACTATGTACAAGTTTATACACGCTACGTATAAGGATTATACAAACTGTAAAAAAGTTTATGCACATTATATACAAGTTTATACACGATATATAAAAGGATTATACACATCATGTATAAATTTATACATGTTATATACATAATTTCTATAAAGTATGTGCAAGTTTATACATGCTATGTATAAGACATATACATATTATATGCATGTTTTTATAATATGTGCAAGTTTATACACGCTATGTACAAGCATTATACATGCTATATATAAGTATTATACACACTATATATAGGTTTATACAAACATTGTATATGTTATGTACAAGGTTATACATGATATGCATAAGCATTATATATATTATATATAAGCATTATACACATTATGTACACGTTATATACGAGCATTGTATATAATATATACATGAATTATACACATTATATATAAGTTTATACAAGCATTCTATACTATGTTAAATGTCATATACAAGTATTATTCACACTATGTATATATTTATACATGCTATGTACAACTATTATACATACTACGTATAAGTTAATACAAGCATTATGCATACTATGTATAAGTTTATACTTGCTATCGATAAATAATACACACATTATGTACAAGTTTATACACGCTTTGTACAAGCATTATACATATTATATATAAGTTTGTATACACTATGTATAAGCATTATAAATACTATGTGTAAGTTTTATACACACTATGTATAAGATTTACATGCAATATACAAGTATTATACACACTATGTATAAGTTTATACACGACATGTCAAACATTTTACACACTATAAATAAAAATTATACACACTATGTATAAGTTTATACATGCTATATATAAATATTATACACACTATATACATGGTATGTATATATATTATGCACACTTTGTACAAGTTTATATATGCTATGTACAAGTAATATACATGAATTATAAAAGTTTATACATACTGTATATAAGCATTTTACACACTATATACAAGTTTGTACATGCTATGTACAAGTATTATACACACTATGTATATGTTTATACACGTAATGTATAAGTTTATACACAGTATATAAAAGTGTATACATGCTATGTACAAGTATTATACACACTATATATATGTTTCTAAACACTATATATAAGCATTGTAAAAATTATGTATAAGTTTGTACATGGTATGTACAAGCATTATACACAATATGTACTAGTTTATATATATATTATAGATGTTATTTACAAGAATTATACACATTATGTACAAGTTTATATAAGAGTTATGGATACTTTCTAAAAGTTTATACATTCTATGTATAAGCATTATACACACTTTTTATAAACATTATACACACTATGTATAAGTTTTTTTAAACATTATACACATGCTATGTATAAGCATTATACATACTTTTTACAAACATTATACACACTATGTATAAGTTTATACACGATATGTACAAGCATGTTAGTTCGTTAGGGATGTTAAGCCCTATAGAACTGGCCCAAAGCTAATTAAAAGAGAGAGGTGATTTGGAAAACCTTAAAATCAAAGATAAAACTCCAACCAAAATCACCAAAAATAAAGTGCGGAAGAAAAATAAATGCAGAAGCAATAATAAGAAAATAACACACCGGATTTATAGTGGTTCGGTCAAACCTTGACCTACGTCCACTCCTTGGAGGCACCCTCCAAGTATTGCACTAAAATCGTGCTCTCCTTTAGCCCCCACAGATAGGCGGAGAAGCCCTTATAAAATCACTTCCACCTTCCCCGGTGCGGCGGAGTCGCCAGGTCCTTTGACACCAAGGAGATCTTCTTCTTTGGTGAACTTACCTCGAGACAAGCCTTAAATTTGATGGTACTAAGGTGCGAGTTCGCTGGAGCAATCGTGTGGAATCCCCTCCACACTCCCTTGAGTTCCTCCCCCTCACAGGATCTTCTCCCTCTCAAACTCCACCCTTTCCTCTCTCCCTTTCGAGCTCTCTCTTCATGTTTCCCCCACAAGAACAAAGCTACAATGGCTGCCAAAGACACTTACAAAGTGTTATACCAAGCTTAAATAGAAGCTCTAAAAACGAGCTCATTAATGCAAGTTGCCGACATTATCGTCCAGGATGATAGGTATATCATCCTGGCCGATCAGTACAAATTTAGCTCATCAGCCTGGGTCGATTTGAGATGATCAGAAGAAAATTGGTTACATCGTCCAGGCTGATCTCACGATCGTCCTGGCCGATTAGTTTAAAACCGATTTCAATTGTCCTGATCATCGCCCTGAATACAAGCTGTTCGATGTAGATCATCCAGGCCATCGTCCTAGCCGATCATGTGATCGTCCCGGACGATGTGATCGTATCAATCAATCATTAATGCTTTCCAAAGAAACAAGATCAATTTAGGCATGATTGAGTTAAATCGTCCTGGACGACAATAATATCGTCCTGGCCGATTTCATAAAATAAAGAATTCCTAAACTGATTATGGCGGTTAATTCTTTATGAATTGAGCTTATCATCCTAGCCGATATAAGTATTGTCCAGGCTGATCTGTTGACGGCTGCCTTAATGAGGATGCCCTAATTAGGGTTTTTGATTTTGGACATATCGTCCAAGACGATATAAATATCATCCCGGCTGATATTACCAAACATAGAAATCTTATAGGGAACAACAGGAGATCTTCTAATTTACAATCCAACTAGTCCCACACCAAATACAACAGACTCAAGAAAGGAAAAAAGATTACAAACTGACTCAGACCTAGTCTACCCAATCTTGAGCTGGTTTCAATTTGCAGTATGATCGTGTGGACCTGAAACGTTAGCACATAAGGCAATCATAGAGAAATAAATATTTGCTATCATCAAAATCATAAATCATATATCTGCAACAATCTCTCCCTTTTTGATGATGGCAAACAATTTCAATTTGAATTTTCAAAAAAATAAATTTCTCCTAATCTCCCCACACTAGAATAACACTTTAAAAAAAAAGGGGAGATGAAAATATTTTTGTTATTTTAATTTTTTGAAAACAAGATGATAACAATACAAAAATTCAACAATACGTTCTCCCCCTTTGACATTATCAAAAAGAGAAGAAGTACAAACAAAAACCAAAACAATATTCTTAAAATGAGAAAGTTACCTCTTGGTTTTAATAGTAGAATTGGATTGACAGCGCATAATCAAGAAAAGGTTAGAAACTCAGAGATTGATAATCCAAACTCAAGTCCTTTTAAAAAAAGGCCAAAAAAACTTTTTAATTCAAGATCTAAATCAAGGAATAAATTAGAGAAAAAACAATAATTTTTCAAAAACTTCTTCCATAAAATATATCTAATAGAAAATCAATGTATAAATTTTTGAATCAAGAATCAAGATTTTCAAACTCAAGTATCGAAAGTATTAAGGGTTTTCTTAAGCTTTTTAAGAAGTACAAGAATGATAAGCATTAACTTTGTGGGTTCATTTTATGCCTCTTGACAATTGGTTGGCGCACTGCACATCTTTTAATACACTTTATGTATTATATATTTTCAATTTGGCGACTTTGCGCATCTTTTATTTTTGGCATCATTGGCCAATTTTTTTTGAATATGCTTCCTTTCTTAAATTTAAAAAAAATAAGGAAAACCCATCTTAGTGACAATACGAATTGCTTGATTAAGAAAATTATAATTTAGATTCAAAAACTTGCAAAAGATTCCTATGCAATAAATAAAACGTTGGGAGATAAAAAATTTTGTTTCAAAAACCAATTGAAAAGATGAAAAAGATTTTAAATCAAAAGTAGGATAACCTCTTTTAGAAAATAGAGATTGAGAGTTTAAAAAATAAATGAGTTTCCTTCCTTTGACTATTTTAGAAAAATCAAACACAACTTATCAAAGATTTCAAGAAAAATTAGGAAGTATATTTTTCATTTTTAGAAAAGTGAGTGTGTGTTGATGAGAGAAAAAAATTCACAGAGACAAAAAGGAATGAACAAAAATGAAAAAACACAAAACGAAAAACATAAAAACAAAAATAAAAAAAAAAGAAAAATACAAAAACATAACACAAAAACACGAAAGGCTCTTAACCATTATCTCTCTCCTGGTCTGATGCTTCAGAGACAAGATCTGCCCATGAGATTTTTTGTCTTTCATTGTTTTCCTAGTTTGAATTTTGCTTTGCCTTACCCTTTTCTTTCGTAGGAAGAATTCTTAAATTAGGGCACTGATTTTTCATATGTCCAGGCTTCCTGCATCAAAAGAAAATAATGTCAGAAGAAATATGGACATCCTTACCACTTTTACCTTTTTTCCACTTTTGCTTATGCTTAGATGAGCTTTGTGATTTGCTTGACACGTCATTGCCTTCGTCACCAACTAGGCTATCTCTTTCTGTATCTCCAGCTTTTAGAATAATAATTTCACCTGCAACCAAAAGTCTTTGACCCAAACCTTGCTCGTAGGCAATGAGTGAGCCAATCAAATTATCAATAGAATATACATTCAAACTTTTAGATTCACAAATA